>NC_091825.1:134001843-134301843 GCF_038994185.2 Dermacentor albipictus | reverse complement strand
TGTTTTAAAGAAGAAGAGAAATAGAGTGACGGGGGAGGGGGATAAAGGAGATAAGGGGAAGAAATAGGGGAAGGAATATTTAAAAAAAAAGATACGGCAAACACTGCTCGAGACGTCGGCTACAAGAATACGGTCGGTCGTCCGGTTCCAGGAGGCCGTTATTCGGTCTCCGCACCATGGCGCTTGCGCTACGCGTCGCTAGTGCGCTTTTTGCGCATGCGCGTAGTTTGAAACTCGGCACCGCGCACCGTTACGCGAGACGTGCGTCAGCCTTCCACCTGAAGCGACAGCCAGGAGCTTCACAATTCGGGAATGATTCTCTAGACTCCCACACTGACATAAATGGTGTACAAAGGGGGCGTAAGCATCGAAAACAACGCGATCTTTGTTTGAACGGGCGCTAAATAAGCGGAATATTAAGCTAAGCCACACGACGGAAAACTACGGTTGACCCGTCGCGGCGTAGCCCCGTGACAATATGGCGCCGCGCTGCTGACCTCGAGTTTGCGGGCTCTAACCCCGGCCGCGTTATGATACGGGTGGAATGCGTGAGCGCTCATGTGCCGCGCATTGCATGGGGGCACGTTAAAAAAACCCGGGAGCTCAAAATTATTCCGGAGCCCCTCCTCCCCCCCCCCCCTTCCCGAAGACGTGCCTCGCAAGCAGATCGTGGTTTTGGCAAATAAAAAAAAATTTCTTTTAATTGGGCTCGTGCAATAGCACAATGGCCCCTCTTACCGTGAGCGGACGCGCCAGAAATTATGCGAAATTCAGTGCGTGATGCGTTTGGATGAAATTAGAAATGTTGGCAACTGTTACGTCGCCGCTGCTTCTCCACAAGCAGCACATTGTTCGAAGGTCAAAGTAGGATAGCATGAGGTGATATGAAAAAAAAAACAAAGAAAAACGTGAATTGCGCAAAAAACAAAAAGACGGGTGATGTCGCCGCCCTTAAGTTCTCGCACCTGCTCGACGTTACGTCAGGAATTTTTATAGCTTACTCTGGTGTATACTTATTTCTTTAACCGCGAAGAATGACTGCATCGGTTTCTAGAACAGGCAGAGAGCCAACCTAGTAAGTTACGATACATTAATTCATTACAAAAGAAAATCAGTAACGATTACCATACTCCCTAATGCGATATTTGAGCGCAGCTCGATATGTGTTTTTATTTCGCGACATAATGGCTGGCGCGGACAATCTGTCTCGTGCGGCGTGTTGGGAGCGAAGTGTGGCGCGACTACCTCGCTAGTCGGGAGATCGCGAGAGGCAGCGCGTGGGTGACGCGTGGGCGCGATTCACAGCAGCCGCCGCAGGCAGACCTCCGCTCATGCAGCGCTTTGTTTCCATATACGGCATATCGGTGGCGTCATCGGTGAACAGACGACGCGTGCTACTCTGGCGCCATCTCGTATCCATCGTCGCCGCAGAGCCCGTCTTGCGCGGCCACTACGCTTTTCGTCTCACGCTTTCGCCATATCCTCCTCCTCCGCTTTCCTCCTCCCGCTCTCTTCCCTATTGCCATTTTTCATTCTCCGCTGCGCTCCGCTTTCACTCTTTGATCCTTCGCCGTGCTCGTTCGCTCGGTTACGCCGAGGGACGCCGACGCCGACACTCGCCGCAGGAACGAGCACCTCAGCGCTGCGCTCTAAACACCCAAACCATGAAAAACCATGATCTAAATCCATGACACCATACTTACGCGCAGGCTTCGGAGCGAAATTCAAGAGAGAAATGTTTGGTCTTCATTTTCTGCAGCATTAATACAGATTTTCTTGCGAAATGAATGAAAATTAAGTTCTCGAGGTTGCAGGTCCCACAAGCTGAGAACGTGTTTTATCAAACATTTCATTGGCGTTTACGAAAAAAACGCTGTCTTTGATTAACAGATATCGGCAAGCATATAGACCATACGACGAAGTCGGGCACATTTTCAGCGTGAGAGGCATTCCTCAACAGAAATTTGTGCTGCTCAAGCACGCGGATCCCACGCATGACGAAGCAAACACGACGACGGGTGCATGGCATCGATGGAAGTGCCACGGCAGCATGACGATGACGGCACAATGACTAGGACAGAATGACGACGGTTTAAGTACCATGACGGCATGAGGACAGCACGACGACAATGGGGTGATGATTTTTGAAGCACCGTCACCATACTAAACGAAGATCCGACCACGCGGTTAATAAACTTCGCTAAGGTTATTAACACATATGCCCACCAGCTAAGTGAATTTCTCACTTTATGAATGAAACTCTCACTCACCAATCTTTTCCCTCTTTCTCGTCATTTTCAATCATTTCTTTCATCATCAGTTTCAATGGCTGGCTACAGTTGCGCCGGCGTTCTACACATCGCCCGCATAGCGACTGGCTGAGGAAGGAGGGCGGCTTCGTTTACCACGAAAGGCGCGTCGAGACTAGGGCGGATGGCGGAATTTTCTCGCCGTTCATAATTGCATTCTCAGTGCTATACCCACCGGGCCACGTCGTCACAAAAAGAAGAAGCAAAAAAAAGGGGGGGGGGGAAGATGACGTCCTCGCAAAAAGAAGCAGCAAAAAAAAGGAAGATGAAGAAGGAAAGAAAGATATATACGGGGGAGAGAAAAAAGAGAGAGAACGGAGGAAGCCGGCTTACAATTCGGCCACTAAAACGAGTGCCAAAACGTTACACAGAGCGAAGGCGCTGCCCCCGCGCGGTTTGCGCCGGATGTTGTAACGCAGAAGGCGGGTAATGCGCGGATAGCCCATTGCGCGGCGCTGTCTTTGCATACGTAACAAGCGGTGCTTCTCGTCAGAATTTCTCGGCTTTCCGTCCAATTGCGGATCTCCTACGCGCTCGGCAGAGCAGGGGGCGAGGGGAGAGGGGAGGGGGGGGGGGGGGTGAAAAGCTGGCGGCCTGTCTTCGGAGCATCGCAGCCGCGGTCGGAACGGCAGTTGCTACATTCCGACGCATTGGGGGCGAACTCGGAAAGCGCCCGATAAGCGCTAGCTGCGCACTACGTACCGAAGAAAACGGTGTTTTACAGCGATATACCCGTTATGAGTACCTTCAGCGAACTTTTTGTAGCGTCTGTCGCAGGTAACATATCGTGTTTCCTCGCTAAGTATAAGCCTTCATAAACCAGAACTGTATCTGATCAATCGAAGATATTTGATGATCGACCCATGATATTTGATTCGAACCTAGGGATGCTACATTGGAAGACAGAAGATGTATCCACATGGGTGGTGCAGTCCCCCATCGCACGTATACTATTACGTGTATCCAAGCTCCCTCAGAGTGCCGGAAACTAATCTCGAATGTCATGTTCTTGCCGTATTGCGAGTGTCAAGAAAGAAAAAAGAAAAACGAAAGAAAGGAGCAAATGTAGAACGGTAACGCGGTTACTGTCATTTCTTAATAGCCACCACCTATAGCCTAATTCCTCCATGTTTGCGTTTTGAGCCAATCAGATAGATCTGCTGCGCCTCAAGGGCGACGGAGCTTGACCACGGACTCTCAAGTTGCTGTTCACTTCAGCTTTGGGTGCAAAAAAAGGTGCGCCGCCCTTCAGGACAAGTGCACTTCACCCGCACATGCCGCGGATGACGCAACACCAACCCTTATGACCCCCCTCCCCCCCCCCCCTCCCACCGCCATTGCTATGGATGGGTGTGGTCTCGGGTATACATAGAAAGATCTCGCCTGTCGGGTACATGTAAGCGAAGTTACGTTAGTGGCAGAAAGTGACTCTCGTCACGGGAAGCTTTCGACTTCCGACATTACACGCCCTGGTTGCTTAGTGGCTATGGTGTTAGGCTGCTAAGCACGAGGTCGCGGGATCGAACCCCGGTCAAGCCGGCCGCATTCCGATGGGGGGCGAAATGCGAGGACACCTGTGTACTTAGATTTAGGTGCACGTTAAAGAATCCCAGGTGGTCCGGAGTCCCCCACTACGGCGTGCCTCATAATCAGTTCGCGGTTTTGGTACGTAAAACCCCATAATTTAAGTTCTTTTTTACTTCCTACATGCCTGACAATTGGTGACGACCGCTCTATATGCTGCTGACCGCCCCAGCGCGCGCGCGCGCGCGTGTGTGTGTGTGTGTGTGTGTGTGTGTGTGTGTGTATGTGTGTGTGTGTGTGTGTGTGTGTGTGTGTGTGTGTGTGTGTGTGTGTGTGTGTGTGTGTGTGTGTGTGTGTGTGTGTGTGTGTGTGTGTGTGTGTGTGTGTGTGTGTGTGTGTGTGTGTGTGTGTGTGTGTGTGTGTGTGTGTGTGTGTGTGTGTGTGTGTGTGTGTGTGTGTGTGTGTGTGTGTGTGTGTGTGTTTGTGTGTGTGTGTGTGTGTATTATGTATGTATGTATGTTCCTCCCACACTGAAGTCCTCATCATTATGCCTGACTATAGATACCGAGAGAATCTGGCAAGACTGGCCTGAAGCACGCGCGTACTCCTGACCGGCTGTGACCTGGCCTGACCGACACGCTCAGTCGTACGAGCTGACACGAAGGCTAATTTGACAATGTCAGTTTGACAATGTCGGAGTTTGACAGTGCAAAGAGTAGCACGTCAGGTAAGCGACGTGGGAACCGTTGTGGTGTAATCATGTTGTTGTCGTTATCATCGTCCTCATGCCGTATTCGGTCGTCATTGACCACCATCAGTATAAATATACATGTAGTATACATGTATACATACCGTAAGAATACATAGTACAGCCTTGCGAGGCAGTGTCACGTAACCATTCTGAAACACTCGTTAAGAACCGGGAGGGGCAAAAGAAAATATGTATAATGGAGCAGAAGTAGACAAATATGATTAGAAAGTACGAATTAATGAAAATCAAGGAATAGTTTAAAAGAAAACAAACTAGACTAATTCTTTTTTTATTCTTGGCCGAGTTGGTTTATATATACATATATATATATATATATATATATAAGGTGCAAAATATGATAGCACAAGAATAGAAGGACAAAGAGAGAGTGCGCAGGAAAGGATACCGCTTCTCCTGTGCAATGTGCCTGTCCTTGTAGCGCCTGCCAGGTGTACTATGTCCTCGTCCTTGACTTTTTGTGTTGTGATTTTTACTTTCTAAATTAGGCAGAAAAAAATACATGCAGGTCAGAATTTGGCGACTAAATAACATTGAACCTAAAGGAATGGCCTGCAGGTGGCAGCGCAAACCTTCCTGTCGCTTTGTGCAAGCTTCAGTGCATCCAAGGATACAAAATTAATATGTAGAATTTGAACACATATACATACGAGTGAGAATCAGAAAGTCTTTGCCCCTCTTATGTATTAGTCAAAATAAGGTACATGCAGGTAATTACAAATATGCGTACTGTTCTACGTATCTTACACTATTTTTCTGCTTAGTCCTCACACCGGTTCAGACTAAAGCCGGCGGTGGCGCGTGGATGGAGGGGCTTTAGTTCAGACATTTGTCCCATCACAGAACTAACTTTGAGATGCCCCTGTGGTAGAATTCGTCCGGCTTACTGTAGAACCACCGTCGGACCGCTGTCTTGGCTTCATCATTTCACATGAATCGCTGTTTTGCCAGGAACTTCTTCAGCGGACCGAAGCACCTTTTCCCCGTACGTGGGGTGCAATTCCCTGTGGGTTTCGATGGGCGTTCGTCACTTGCTCCATAGAAAACGAATCACACTTCGTTGCTCGTACGCCGTGGACGTGTGAAGCACAATCGCCATCTTCGATGAATGGATGGATGTTATGAGCGTCCCCTTTGGAAGAGAGTAGTGGGTTGCACAACTAAGCTCTTATTATTATATTGCCTAATGTCCTACCTATGTTAAAAAAGAAAAAGTAAAGAAAGAAAACCCACGATGAATTCCCATAACCAAACTTTCTGAATCCCAATTGTGAACCTGGTTTTTGTATTCCTCCGTTGTTTGTCGTTTCCCTACTTTTCTTCCACCAATCTTCCAATCGCCTCTTACTAATCTCTATTGCGGACATGTTTACTTTGCCCCTGCTCTCACTGAACCCAAGGGTTTCGAGGAGGCCAGAGGTGCCTAAATCGACCGCTGGGCAGATATCTTCACATTCTAATCAAATATGCTCCATCGCTTCCCTAGCTTTGCCGCTGCAAGCACATGCTTGTTCTTCCTTATTGTATCCCGCTTTATAAGTGCGTGTTCTAAGGCACCCTGATCTCGCTTCGAAAAGTAACGGGCTTCCCTTTGACTTATCATAACTTGTCTCTTTCCTGATTACGTTTTTTTTTTCCTCCTAAGTAGTTACTCATAGCAGGTTTTTTTTTCCCCCCATTGCCACCACCAACGAGATTATCTCAGCCTTTAAGACCTTCCGCTTGACGTTCTTTGTTGCCACGTTGCTCACCATGCAGGTCTCACACTTGCTGGTAAGCTTCCTAGTTCAATTCCTCCACTGTGAATAATTTTTTTCCTGTACAAATACCTGAACACTCTCACGGCCGATTTACTTTCTTCCACATTCCTCAGTCGTTCTTCATAATCAATTTTACTCTGAGCTTCCCTCACTTCAAAACTTGTATATCCCATATCATCCTGCACAGCTTCACTTGTAGTCTTCCCGTGAGCGCCCAATGCGAGGTGTCCCACTGACCTTTGGTTGCCACAGAGTCCCGATTGTACCCGATTTCAAGCAAACAACCACATTTCCAAATGCAAGTACTGGAACCATTACACTTTTCCACATACCCCGGAGCACCTCGTATCTATTGTATCCACATAGCACTATTTTTCATTATGGCCTCGAGCGACCAATCGCGCGGCAATTTCGCGTGTATTCGAGGGCTTGTTCCACGCTCGGAAAAACGCTTTTATGTAGCACGTATCGAGCAACAGAAAGCTGCATCGGGAGTTTCTCACGTTGCTCTACAATTTTTTCTTACGCTTTTCATATGACTATAATATTCGAGAAGTTGATTAAAATTATTTAATTAATTAAGACTAAATATATAATTATGAGGAATGTAAAAAATAATCTGAGTATCTCCAAGCGACGGCAAACATTACCTAGGTTCTGTCCAGCGACGTGGCATTTGCATATTGTTAAATCTTGGTGCATGGTAGTTAGGACACCCTGTATACATGGTAATATAGTTTCTTAGTTACTGTAGAAACTCGTGCATACGGAGCATATTCTCCCAACAAAGGTCCACAAGTTCGGCTACCGGTACGCCATGCGAAGCGTCGGCGGGGCCCCATAGCAGTGTTTCTGCGCAGAAATGCAAGATATGCTAACGACTACTTCGGTTATTAACCCTTCGCTACGGCAGTAAACTCGCGGTGTACAGCCGCTCCATACAGACTGCGCTGGGACCGCTCAGAGTCTTGCACGCGTGCGTAACGACGGACTCATGGCGTCGCCGCCCTGTTCTGTGTATTTGCATTTTTTTGCACGCGCTCGTATGCGATGCGTTTCGCGCTAAGGGCCCTGTTTATTTGTTTGCTATCCATCCGAAGAAAAGAACCGTCAGCTGCAGCCCTCGTTTAGCGTGGCGGGCACTTGTGACCAGTGAAAAATAAAAGTCCACAGTTAGAGGCACAAACTTTTTCTTTTTCTTTGGGGGGGGGGGAGGGGGGGGGGGCGTGTGCGCGCCTGCATGTGTACGCACGTCAGGGTGTGCCCGCGAGCAACTTCGTTTTTGCCCTCGGTACAAGCGTCAAGGTTTGCCACCGGTAGGTTATAACGAACACTTAGCCGCAATTATGCAAATGCCGGAATCTTAAGCAGACGGTGCTCGAGCCAAACTCGAAAACAATAAGCAGGTGCGCACGCGTTTCGCCGAGATAACGGGTACCGTGCGGTGTGCAAAACACTCTGTTATGACGCCTCCCGCTCCAAACAGCAGTTTCTCCGCGAAAAGCGACTTTCTCGGTTTCTTTCTTATCTTCTGTTACTTTTTTTTAAATTTACTTTTTTGCGGCCCGCACCGGATCTCGGCAATTTTGCACCCACGGGCGCTCTCAAAACAACGAAAACGAGTTGTCTTAGGGCAGCGTCCCGAGAAAGAAAGGATAATAATAACCGGAGCAGAGCAGCATGCAGGCCAGTCGGGTATAACGAGAGCAGCTTTTTGAACTTGCCGTTGTTCCCCGGTCGGCTCCTCGCGCAAGACGCCCAATTGACTCTCGGCCAATCCGCTGTGCGGCGACGAAGCGCGGGCGATCGCTAAGTGTGCCCCCGTGCCACCCGGAGTATCGCGCGACGTCTATACACCCTGAAAGAAAGTTTACACCCTTTGGATTGTATTTTGCCCCCAAACGATAATCGTCATCTCTCTTGCCCGCATTTCCTTTCTTTAACGCTGCGAGCCCGGTACTTCCCATAGTGACGAACGGCTTGCCCGTAATCAGCTTGACACGGCATTCTCGACGGGAAAGTAGCGGGCGCCAAATTTTCGAGAGAGGAAACGCATGCAAGGCAGATGGCGATTACTGCTTGGGGACAAGGCCCAGAGGGTCAGTCAGTCAGTCAGTCAGTCAAGAACTTTATTGAGGTCCTGGGGAGTTTTAAGCCGTTGGAGATCCCACGCGGGGAGCTCCTTGGGCCGAAACCGTAGGCGACGCCCAAGTCGGGACGGGAACGTGGTGACGCTCCGCCAGTTCTTGGGCCCTCTGGACGGCCTTGAGTTGGAGTTTGAGGTCCGGGCTTTTGAGGGCTTGTAAACTTTTTTTTAGAGTGTACTAGTAGCTAATGTGGCGTTATTGTATGTGCGAGCTGCTAATACGCCAGCGCAGTAATATAGCTTAACTATTCGCTTATTAGAAGCCAAAAATAATCAGTTTCTTTTTAAGTACCGCGCCGAATCACAGCGCCGGCACGTCAGTGCGACGTCACAATGTTTTTCTACCCCCGTATTTGGCCCATTGTGACTCAGTAAAGGTCTCGAAACACTATAAGCTCAGTAAAGAATACAATGCAGTCGATCTCTACCGAGAGAAAGATTAACCAAGCCCGGGAATTAAGACACCTTCGAAATACATGACGTCACACCGAGCCGCTGCAAGGTGGCGCCGACAGTCGCCATCCGTCTTTCGTTTTCGCGTCTTAGCAAGCCTCTTTTCACGGTAAGTTTTTGCGATAGCATATTTGTACACACTCCGGGACGAATTTTCGTCGTCGTCGTCGCCGTGAGGTTTCGTGTAGTCCAAGTGCGATGAGATCGCGCCCACGCGCTCTGTGCTGCGGGTGGGAGGGGAAGTCGAGAACGATGGTGGATTGGTGCTGGTGATGGTGGTGGTGGTGGAAGATGGTGATGGTGGGGAAGTCGAGAACGATTGGTGCACAGTCGTCACGCGCAAAGAGAAGACAGTGGAGTAAAGTCCCTTAAAGTACCTTAAACTTCGTTAAGTAGCGCCCCGCTTTGAAGAATGCCGCCTCCTCCTCGCGCGCTCTGGCCGACGCCGCGTCGCTATTGGCCTAATAGCATCACGTGGGCACTCGCGCCGTGCTTCGGCGCCATTTTCGCGCGAGAAGCGTCTGCGGAGTGGCGAGGAGGGCATGTTGGCGCCGTTGCTACGCTCGAGTGGTGTAGGCGGCACCACGGCTGAAGAGGGAACGTTAAAGAGAGGCGAAACGAGGAGTGAAAGCGGAGAAGGAGAGTGTCGCTACATTACGAAGTTTAAGGGACTTTACAGCGGGGTTGGGGGAGGGGGTCAGGTGAGCGTGAGTTCATTCTATACTTGCCGTGGCTGCGCATGGTGTCGAGAGCGCGGCAGCGCTAGCCGTCTTGAAGGTAATCTGCGGAGTGTGTAAAGATTAGGCGAGCTCACATGCCTGGTGGCAGCACGAGGGGAAATCAGCAGGTTAACTGCTGAAATATCAGCAGGTTAACTGAATATGGCAGTCAAAATGCGAGTCCTAGGAGCTGCAATGGCAATAACAACTTGAAAACTTTTGCGAGTGCATCTGTCGTTGTCACCATAACAGGGGAGCACACAAAAAGTGGTGAAAGCGGAGGATTAAAAGTGCAATTATTTTAACAAACGAAAAGTTGCAGTTTCACCACAAGAGCAAATTATTGACAGCGATAGCAAAGTATATTAGGCTATTACACAAACTAAGGTTTTAGTTCTATGGACAGTATAAATTGCAGTGAACATTGGCTTACTAACTAAACAAGCATGGTGTCACACACCCAAAGACACATGAAGAATGTTGATTCAACTGCCAGCACTAGTGGTCACAGCCCTGGCCTGATGAAGGCTGGCAAAGCAAGGAGAATACGTGCTTGTCCAAAAGCGACTGTTCTGTGCTCCTGCTCCATCATTTCAACTGTGCAATGCCTCCTAAACTCAGCAGATCACGCGACCTCCAACAGTGGGTGCATGATCTGCACAAGCACCGGTGACACTTGGGACACTTGTGAACAGTTGTGACACTTGTGACAGCACAGCAACCACACCAATGGAGTAAATAGACCTTGAGTGCCTGTATAATTCACAATAAATGCCACAATATAATGACAAACCAACTATCCTGGCCACCAATCTGTGTCAACCAAACCAGGACACAACTCCGCACAAACGTCAAGTGCATTCTTTGAAACAGATTAGTTTATTTTTCTTGTTATACACAATCTATGCACGCAGACTGCACATGCCATACAACTGTGACCAGCACTGAATGTTGCGAAAGGCTAGAGCACAGCCGCATATTTACAGATGGAAAAGCAGCGACTGTTGCACTTGCTAGGTAATGTAAATATACATACAAACAACTCTCCCATACAACAAGTGCACCAAGTATTGCACAAAATATCGTTTATATGTTTCGAGGTTTCGAAACTTGCGCAGAAGACACATATGTACAAAATATAGCCGCTTGTTATAGGTGTAAGCCATAAAACAAGATAACCAGAAGGACAAAAAGAAAAAAAAAAGCTCACTGTACAAAATGTGCATAGGAAGAAACGAAGAGCAGAGGCATGCTTGCAGTTCCAGTTTCAAATATGATTGCGTGAAGCTCCATAATAGTCCCTGCGCTAAGAAATAGAAGCATCTTTGCCATGCTACTCTCAAATAAAAACTTCACACATTCATTTAATCTCGTGAAACAGAGCAACAGAATCATCCCTGAAACGCAGCTTTCAGATAAAATCAGCTCACTTGCCAGTCGGGCAAAGGACAAGTGATGCATTATGTCCAACACTATTTGCAGTGAACAATACTGCTGAAGAATGGTGCCACAAGCTGATGCCTAGAATCTCTCCGTATTTTTTGTTTTTAAGCAACCATAAAGAAAGAAGATGTATCTGCCAAGCTTGTACATCAAGAATGAACAGCGCTAACACACAGGAAATCTTCAAGGTGAAATCATGTTCTGTTTTGCATGCTGAATATGATGTACAATGAGCACGATATAACAAAGTAAACGCAAAATGTTACTCGCCAATATTAACATGTACGGAACCTATAATGAACATAATATATATTAAAGATATTTTCGTGTCCAATCCAGCTTCATTATAATTAGTTTAACTATACAGTTGACTTCCGTTAGTTCGACCCTGCCGAGACCAACAAGACCTATCGAATTATCCGGCAAGTCGAATTAAACAGGATGCAGAAAAAACACCGTTGATTCATTAGGCAGTATTTGCCCGATTCCAACACACCCCTGAATCAAGCGTGCGGCCGCTTTATGTGTGTCCAACATAAGAAAACGTAGCGATCACAATAAAGCTCCTAAACCAAGCATAAATCAAATGCGTACCCGATATTTTAGAAAGAAAAAAAGGCAAATGTTTTAAGATGTATTTTACAGGGGCAGCCAGTTTTCTAAAGTCAGCTTCGCTGCACGGTTTCTTAAGGTTAGCTTTGTCGCATTACAACCGTGTTATACGGCAAACTATCGGAAAGCCTCAATGGTGGTTTTCGGCTTTTCTTGGAAAAAATATAAGCGCGCGTTAGAATTGGTTAAATATCGTAATCAAACATTGCGAGCTACAGTTATTGCTTGAAAATCTTCCTAGGGCAGTCTGGAAAATAGGCACTTTCGATTGGAGATGTTGAGTGTTCAACGCATTCACTGTCCCTTAAGTTCTGCGAATACAGATACTCTCAGGAAAGGAATCATTGGGGCCACAGGGTTCAGGCATGGCATGCTGCCTGGTCAAGTTCAAAGGCAAATTTTAGGATCGGAATAACGAAAATCTGAACGAAAATTCGTTCGAACGAATAACGAAAATTGAAAGTCCCAGCAGGGACCTTCAATAGGCGTCAAATTAACTATAGTCAAATTAACGGAAGTCTGCTGTAAATGCTTCCACTAAGTACCCTAGTAAGTCCATGCCTGATTAAAAGATCAAAAATTGGATAGCGAATCTTCAACTGCTCAAGCATTACTCTTTCGGTGGCCACCAGGAGCACCTACAGTGTCGCAGTGGTGCTACATCATTAAACCCTTGCAAGCATCCAGACCTAGAGGGGCTCTCATGATGTGGACTAAAGCTTGAAATGTGCACAGCTTGCTTCAAAGCATAAGGCCAAGAATTGGCATAGAAATATGAGAGCCATAGTTACAAGCAGCAAGATTACAGCAGTTACGTGTGTGGAAGACAATGTGCCACATTTAACCGCTAAGCCCAGGTGCCTGAAGACGCAAAATATTTTGCATGCAGAGAGACTGAGATGAGCTCATACTATCAAAAGCCAGACCAGGTTGTGCAACGTCACTCAGCAATTAAACATGGACTGTACTGTGCAACAACACCTGCCTCACAGTTACAAAAGCTCCCACACCATAGAATGACTACAATATTGTACATATCGCAACATCCAGCACTTTCCTTCTTTTTTTAAGTTTTGACTATCAAGATCAAAATCAGAGAAAACAAATTTTAACACCCCGACATCTCTGGCATAAGCTATAAAGAATGTACTATGTTCATCTATAACAAATTCTTTCAGCAGGATCCAGACAAGAGGTACTTATACAATACATAGAAAGTACAGTTGGCCACAAACATTTACAGGGCAAGGGATTTGCGAAAAATGCAGAATTCCCACGAATCTTGGGCACATAACCGTAACTTCAAAATTTTAATCTGTAGTATGGTTTGTAATCTACATGGCGATCCATTAAATTGTGAAGGCTATGCCTTAACAGAGCAAAAATTCACATTTGTCGTGCAACCGGTGTACCATAAGCTTTCTTGGCCAACCGTGTGTGTTACTTCTGTAATGGAAGCCTTTTGGGTATCTGAAGAAAGCAAAAGAATGTACGTAAGAACCTTGCTTAACTTAAAAACAGATACAAAAACCGCACTGCCAGAAAGGGGACCTGCTTTGAAATGTGCAGTAGTGTCATCATCAACTGCACGCGCTACCTCAAGGGCAGCTTTGCCTGACTCTTGCAATCTTCAAGCCTCTTTGCCTTCTTAAAGATAAAAAGGGCAGAGAGAGGGATTCTATTCCTGCGTCAGTTATTAAAGGGCTGACATGTTTACAAAGCCTATTTACAAAAACCATTAACACTATGTATAAGGTCACCGTTTTGATTATGGCCTTCAAAACAGAGGCTCGAAATAAGTTCAGAGGGTGGCCTCCGCCAGCCCGCCGGCCTGCCTCAGCTTGTGCAACTCTTGAGAAATGACCTCCAAGTCCTGCGATGGGGAGAGAAGGAGAAATTAACAAGGTGTTCCCTCAAACCTGCTCAATCAAATGTCTCGGTGACACCACCAACAAACAAATTGTGTGATCGTGTGTCTACGCAAATTATTGCGTTGAAAAGCGTGCTCTGGTGCAATTCTACCAGCTGCCCACAAGTTGGGACTGCAATGACCCACAAAAATGCAAAGGCAAGTCCATTTAATCAAGCAAATGTATAACATATAATGTTTCAGAAACAAATGTCTCCAGTTGTGAAAAAAGGGTGTTCAAGACAAAACTGTCATTTTTGATGGCCAGAATTTTCGTGACTTTGGCGTTCATCAGCAACAGTGCGACAATGGCCAATAAGTTAATTTAGCAAACCTAATTAGCATGTTATTTGTTAAGTTAGAGCACATACAGTAATTGCAAAGTTAAAGATGTTCAGTGTTCAAGGCATACCCACTTATTTATTGTGAGACTAGAACAAACTGCAGGGTACATGTCTTCAATCTGCACATGTCTTCAATCCACATCATTCAATCTAGCGTGACTGAAGCACAATACGTTAGCGAAAACTCAGTAGCATTTCCAACAACTGATCACACAGAAGCAAGGTGGAAGCGGTAGTGGTTTCGTACCCGTGCGCTGTCGCTGAGGCTACATGTGGCGCACCACTGAAAGGGCCTTCTCGTTTCTCTAGAACAAACTGCTTCGTGAAAAGGGTCAATAGTCCAATGTTTTCGGCACACATCGCTTGCGGCCAGTCGTGCTACGCCACTTGTAGTGTTCCTCTATTTGCATATACAGGGACACTAGCCACTTGTGCTGCATCAGCCAAAATGCCATCCCCTCTATACATCGATGTGCATGCCGTCGGCTGCTCTGTTTGGAGCATACGCAAAACGATCCCCAACCCGTGCACCACTTTGAATGGCTGTCTGCAACCATTGGCGAAGTGACGTGGGCAAGTTTCTTTTTTTCTCGGCACCATGCATTGAGAGTCAACGCAATGAACACACAGATGGAGCAATGCCATCTCCACGTCGGTCATGTCGCACCGTGTTGGCTGCGCCAGTGTGTCGAACCATAGACGTCGTTGTTCTTGCCAACGTGACGTAGCATATACGCGCTCACGCTACGTCGCACTATATACATTCCTTAACCGAGCAATTTTTTCTGAATTTCATTAGTTGGAATTTTGTATAATTCGGATTTT
This sequence comes from Dermacentor albipictus, assembly GCF_038994185.2. Lineage (NCBI taxonomy): Eukaryota > Metazoa > Arthropoda > Arachnida > Ixodida > Ixodidae > Dermacentor > Dermacentor albipictus. The sequence goes on along the minus strand of NC_091825.1, from coordinate 134,287,030 downwards.
CGTAGCATCCCTACGAAATTCAAATTAACGAGCTTTTACTCTATGAGAGACACCCACTCTGGAGGACTCTGGATTAATTTCAATTGCCCAATGTTGTCTGGCATCTAAGTCTCGGCACACTGGTGTAGTGAATTCCACCACCCTTGGAATGTGGCTGCAGCAAACTGAACCCATGACATTCAGCCACTGAGCCACCATGCTGCGCAAGTCCTGATTCAAAATGAAGTTATATTTATTGCTCCCACCCTCTTTCAAGGCAGCGACATCCCTCTCTCATTTCCCCTCACCTCCATTAGTCTTTTGATAGACGCACAGTGCTAAGTGAGGCCAGTGGAATGAAGTATAAACCCCACGCAAGCCATCTTGCGCAAGGCATGACAAGTCATGCATGGAGATGGCTGTCGCGTCCACTCGTCATCTACAAGTTGTACCCCATGCGGGCAACAACTTTGAGCAACATCTTCCTGATGATGCCGGTATGATGGCAGCAAATACGTGCCGAAACTGTCATGACATGTGCTTTATTAATTTAAGTTGATGTGTTTTAGTTCAAAGAGGAGCATAAAAAATTTCTGAAGGTCTTGCAGTAGGTTCTTATCCTTGCATTATCCAAATTTAGTCTTCTCCTCGTTCCCTGTCACAATTGATAGTACTTGACTGATGCACATCCAGTCATGGCTTCGCGTTATTGGCTAGTCGCTCATAGCACTTCCAGGTGACTATTGACGAATTCTAGATTTCCAGAACCGAGCAATCGAGCAACAAGAACGAGCTATCTGTTCATGCGACAGCCTATTTCATCACTCAAAGCCGTTGCACACAAAATCTCTCTCATGGGGTTTAGGCCTGAAACAGCTCAACAGTGCATTGTTAAAATATAGTAAACATTGTGGCCTATAGCCCAAGGCCTTTTACATGCTGCAAGAAATCCCAGTTTTAGCCCTTTCAGAACATGGATGAGCAGGGTCTGTCTGCACTTCTGATAAAAATGTCCAAGGACGAGCTCAGCACCTCAACTAGACTTTTCATTTGCTTGCAATATTCACTTCCAGACAATATGTACTTTTCATTTCTTGCAGTGTTGTTAAGCTTCACTTTTCAATAAATTGTTGAAATTTTGTATAAGGAAATTCTTAAAATATTCTCAACATTGTTTTTTGCAAAGAGTTCTGCAGAAAAGAATCTGGTCAAGTATGGTCAGAATTGTGGATAACAGCATGGCATGAACAGAATTAAAGTATAACGTGAACTAATCCTTATTGTTTGTCATCGCCACCTTGAACTATGTCTGGCCTACATTATTACAAGGATCACACAGTTGGCAAGGCAAAACAAACATAGAAACACCCTATAATGCATCCTGGAGATGTTCGCCTCTCATAGACCAGGCATACTATTCCAGATGAAGAGGATGACATATGAAATGATGCACTCATACAGGTAACTTACACACACAATACACACATGCACACACGGTTACAAGTAACAAGGTCGTCTGGTTGGGAGTAGTATCATTGAGAAAAGCCAAGAGTACCTTCATTGTGCACAAAGCACTACCAGTACTTACAAAGCAGTACATACAAAGCAGTACCAGTACCAGCCGAACAGTATCGTAGCGCATCCTCTCTCTAGAGGATACTGCTGTGATAGTAGTCTTTGTACAGAACACGCCTTCAGGTCCTTGCACTTCAAGGAATCTGTTAGAGTAGTAGTGCTTTTTCGAATTTTTTATCCAAATGACCAATTTTAGCACATCGTAACTCTTTTACAATGCACCTTTTGCGACCTTGGCACACTTCATAGTCATTGTCATAGTTTTATTACATGTAGCTCTTACACATGTACAGTGACCATCTTTCAGGCCCCTTTAGAGCCCTGTAACATTCACTGCTCGTAATATGTCGCTTCACTTTGATCTAATTGCCATTGGCTTGGCGCTCTTTGGCCAAACCTGGCCCTTGCGCCATAGAACACCGCACATCATCACCATCATCATCATCATCATCATCACTACCAGTACTGCTCCAAGATTCAAGCAAATTGTGCCACTGAAGGGAGCTGCCACATAAATTAAGCAGATTTCAGAGTAGCCCTTGATGCCACATAGCACTTGCAGATGCATCAAACATGAGTTAAGTCCTTGCACATATTGCACTGTGGTAAACCTGTCAATAGCGTTCTTAACCTAGAATTAGCTTTTAGTGTAATTGGCTTGCAGAGGCAATTACTCCTATCATGGACACATGAATTTTAAGAGTTCTTTAATAACATGCATAACTTGTTCGTTTTCTTCTCGCTCTTGAGTTTTTTTTTTTTTCTTTAGTTACATCATTCCAGCTGTACATTTTTGCACAAGTGTGTTGATTGTTTCATGTTTACTTATTGTATCGATTGTTTACAATTTCCACTTTGTAATGTGCCGCTCTGCTCTGTAATGTGCAAACGCAGAGGGTGAATAAATAAATAAATAGACTGCAGTCAGTGCAAGGAATGCACCCGGCCTGGTGCCAAGTGGCGACATGCTATGCACCCACCTTCTGCAAATGCATGTTCTTGGTTAGCGTCTCCTCAAGCATTCGCTGCATGCGGCGGTTGATCTCTTTGAGGTTCTCATCCCCTTTGTCCTTGATGAAGTCCACTAGTCGCTTGACGGTCAGCTTTTCTGTGGACGATGGGTGGTGGCTGCCCGAGGTTGGCTCTGCAACAATGCGCAAGGAGAGGAACACATTGTAATGCTAACACTGACTAAAGGGCACTGACATGATCTTCTGACTTTTCATTTCTTGCATTATAATGGGGGTCCAGGACCTCGAAAACCTAGGGAAAATGTTGGCAAGCCTCAGAGTGCACCAAGTTATTTAATGTAATAGGTTTGTTACAGCCAGTTTTTGTGTCGTTTCGATTGCATTGTGACATGCTGATGCAGAAGGTGGTCATGTGGGAGCAGGACATCAATCCCGACAGGACATCAGAGCAGGACAACACTTGCTCTAGCTTGCTAAGTTGCCTCCTGATACACATGTTGCAAACATGCGCGTCAGTTTTATTTATTTTGTTCTTTGTGTAACAGTATAGTGCAGTAAACAGAACAATGCCTCATATGCCTCACAAGTGTTTTGTGAGGCAACCTACTTGGCATGGTGCTGCTTCTCGCAACAGGGCTTTCCAAACAGGATCAAGTGCCATCATGACACAAACACCTAAAACACAAAGTAGTGGCTGTCATATGGCCAGTTTTACTAGAGAGTGGGAATAACATAAAGAGTTTCTTTATTCCAGAAAGGAGCAAAATCTGTTCTTCGGGTGAACATAGGTGGCCCGTAAATGACGACGCGGACATCAAAACAAATTTTGCCACTTGAACAAGCTCAGTGCACAGAACATGTGCTGTACTATATGCATGAATTAAACACATCAATTTAGGGCTAACTAATACACATACTTTCATTTCTGCCACCTTCTGTTCTTATGATATCTACATAACTTTGCCTCATAAGCGTAAATTAAAGTCCATACCACCATTAGCAACAAGACGCATTGTGGCATGAGATCATACTCTTGTGTAATTATGCTTAAGAGGTGTTCTACTTTAAAGATCCATGTTGTATTTCATTCTTTAGGTACAGAACATGTTCTTTTCTTTTTCTGCATGTCCACAAAAAATATCAATTTTCATTTATTTAAAAGTAAGGACACCAATGGATATCAACACAGGCATAAGTGCTGAAGCCTAAGTTTTGAATTGTGGAACTTGATCTACATTACATATTTCACAACCTAAACTCCATGACAAACTTCATAAACGCCAGAAGTTTACGCGGTGATGTCATAGCATTCTGCAGCTAAATGTACTAAGAGTGATCTAGGCTACCGGTTAAGGTTGCTAGCGGGTACTCACCATACTTGCTGTCCATACAGTAGTACTGGATGATGGCTGTCTTGTTGACCAAATCATCAGCCATGGAGGAATTGCTCACTTCAAGGTGGTTTATCTACAAAAAATAAACGCAATCTGATTATGCCAACACAGTCTTTTTTCATAAATCTTTTTTTCTTTAGATTCGCAGTAAAAGGTTGATCATTAGAAGGGGAAATGAAGGTCAAAGTGGCATTTCTCTAATTTTCTGGCAAATCACACAGGGCCAGTACATCAGTCTGATCTCTCGGACTTAAAAATAACCTTTCATACTTGGGCTGCTGTAGTTCAATTCTTACAACTTTTTTTAAAATGCGTTGTGGTCTATCTTTTTACCAACAAGAATTAAACTAGGCCCTAGCAAAGGCCATCAATATATACGATGTCACAACAAGCTGGTGTGAGAACATCAAGCAGGTGTTGCCGCCCATTCTTTGTTTTTGAATCTTTTCTTCCTATGAAGCCTCTTCTCGTGGTAAGAGTGGCCTTTTTAATACTGTCACAGCACTGCGTGGCAGAGCCGGAGAAAGAAGTCACAGGTGTGAGGCTCACCTGTGCATCACGCCGGATTCGTCTTTCCCTGCGACTGCTTTCCGCATATCTTTTCATTGTGCGAGTAAAATCATACCATCGTAACTATACTGTAGAAGGGTAATAACTACAGTTCAAATTATTTGTATCCTTAGTGTCCCTCTAAAATGGCAAAAATCTTGCAGCAACTGTTTTGTGCCGAGAGATCAGGAAATGTGCCCCTCTACATGAAGTGCTTGAAAAAAATGGACGGAGACACATCACTCGAACACGGGTGTAATGCAGGAACCCTGCCTGCCTGACGTTTGTCACAACAATTTAAGCTAAATATGTAATAAGAGAACTAAAATTGATATATTTGCAGTGAAGTGGTGTGTTCTTTCGTTTCATTTTAAAGAAATGCTTGGTATTCGATTTGCTTTTGAAGCCAAATTTCTAGAATGTTTGTACAGTAAACTTTAGTTATTTCAACCTCGACAGGTTAAACAATATTGATCAAATTATCTCACAGGCTGATAAAGAGGCAGAAAAGATGCTCAAACACACAGCTGCTTCGATTCGCAGTATTTACCCAAAACAATTCACATCCAGATCTAGTGCACACCAAATTCTTTGACAAGAAGAATGTAACATGCCTCCAATTCTGGCTAGCAAAGGATGAAACCAGCCAAGTTTATCTTCATGGAATATAAATTTATTTACACTTAATGTCCATCGTCGTCACTCCCACACAGCACTTCATTGCTGTCTATGGACCACAACATGTCATCCTCCGTGCAGTCAGTTGTGCATTTTATATTCTGCATTTATTGAACGTCTCCACAACAATTGTAAAGGGGATGGTGGCCCATGCCAAGTCTGACCCATTTGCTAGTTCGTCCTGCAATGCGTGAAACTCTCCGGAAACTGAAGACATGTAACACGACTTTGTTGCCACTAGCGTAGCAGGCAAATTTTTCAAGTTAACTTTTATAACCAAAAAACGCAAAACAGCGCCACCCTACGTGAGAAATTGTTCTGTTGTCATCCTGTCATGGCAATGGCACAGATGCTAGCTCTGACAGTAGAATTTTAAAATTCAGTTTTGGTTTCATATCTGATGGCACTGTGCAGGTAATTTACAAATCAATTTTCTTAGGAAAAAAGATGTGTTAGAATCAGATAAATACGACAATCAATCATGCTGAGCTGCCATTATCACTTTAAAATCTTCCTAGTTCAGAGCGAGATAATGTGTCTGATGCATTCACTGTCACCTAGCACCACCAAGACAAACAATGCAACCATTGAGATCATGATCCAAGTCAAAATAGGGGTTAGGGGCATTTTTAGAGGTGTTTGTGTCAAGCTCGAATTATGCCAGCCAAGTTGGAATTACCCCATTTACTAGATTCTAATGCGCCCTCGATTGTAACGCGCACCAGTTTTCCATGACCAAATAAGAGGAGGGGAAAAACGCCCTCGATTGTACCGCGCACCCGTTTGCAGTGACCAAAAAAAAAAAGGCCTTTACAGTACCGCGCACCTCATTCTTTCATACAGAAATACAACTTTCTCTCATTTGGAAAAATCAGATTTACTCCCAATGCACTAAAGTTGCGATAAATAAAAGAACTCACAGTTTCACCCGAAAGGTGAGTCATCGATTATGATAGCAAATTAGTAGACAGCTACACGAAAAGTAAGGATAGTAGTTTTATAGGCCGTATAACCTTTTGAACATTTGCTTACTAGCTCAATTAACAAGAATGGTGTCACGCACGCACGAGCAAACATGAACGCGTCCACACCTCAATGAACTCAATGAATTGCGGTAGCAGGAGCGAGGGAATTTACCTTTGTGCGGCTTCTCGCTTCAACACAAACTAAGCGACGAGAACACAGTGCGGTGTGCCTATATAGGTAGCCTCGTGTCTCAGTCGCAGAACGCTTTCAAGATAGGGGCTGTCCGACCGCGCCGTATGTAGCAGCCACCGATGTAGAACGCCTCTCCTGTTTGCGCTAGCCCCACACGCAAGTTTTGGGAACTCCGAACGCCCGTGATGTGGCCCAATTTCCATCTGTCTCCACAAACGTGATCGCTTTCCTTTTAATTGCAGCATCGTGATGAACTCGGCATGTCTTTGCAGTCGGCACTTCCATGTTGATAGAGCAGATGCAGAAAATGGGAAAACGGACAGTACACTAACCTAAGCCAGAGGAAGCTGTGCCTAAGCACACATACTGCAGCACATGGAGGAAGCTACGGCAGCTAGGCTCGAAGCACGTACGAAGCGGCCATTTTGAAATGCCGATGGCGATATGGTAACACAGATTTAGGTTGAAGCTAAACATTTCGACAGAATTGCCTGTCTGGTTGGGAAATTGATTAGAACTTGAGACTGACTCCAACCAAATAACTGAATTTTATTAGCCCGACGTTTCGGAGCCCATTCGGCTCCTTCTTCAGGGGGTTGTTCTTCGAAGAACAACCCCCTGAAGAAGGAGCCGAATGGGCTCCGAAACGTCGGGCTAATAAAATTCAGTTATTTGGTTGGAGTCAGTCTCAAGTTCTAGATTTAGGTTGGTACTCAATTCTAAAGACCACGCAATTTTTGGACGCATTCTATCGGAAAAAAAAACTGTGCATTAGATTCGTGTAAATACGGTAAGTAGTGTGAACTCATTTCAGGGTCAAAATATACTGAGTTTTGGCCCGTAGAGATGGACACATGCCAGGGCTTTCAGTCAGGATCAAATCAGCCAAAAAGTTGAATTAGCCACAGTCAAATAAACGAAAGTTTATTGTATTCAATTCAACTCAAGGTTTTCATGATTATATCATATTTACAACGCCCATTAAGGCAAACACAATCACAAAAAATTAAGTGGAACCTTTCTGAAGAGGAACTGTCCAAGATATGCAGAACATTATTTGTTGGTGGTCGGCGTGGTGTTCAATGTTACGCGTGGTAAAGAAGCATGTCGGGGTTATGTTCATGTATTATGCACTATTTATTTATACATATGTGAGGAGTATGAGCAGAGATGCACATATTTACATTGCTGAACACAGCTTTGTCTCAGTTTAATGCATCCTCTCATTTTGAGTCCCTTTTTTTTTCAATTCTCACTGGTCGGGTGTTTATCAGGGCATCCAGTAGTGCATGCCATCTCCCTTTTAGTACAAGCTGTGGGGTCTGATGTGGGGATTCTCACACCGTACTCTTTGGACAAAGGAACGACAACGCAGTAGTGCAAACAATCACAAGGGCATTTATTGCACCTTTCATACATCAATGCCTGCTAGCCGAGTTGCTATCCACAAAACATGCCGATGGGCGCGCGACAAATCTAGAAGTCCGACTCACCGCGTCCTCGCGAGCGAATATGTTCGCCCCATGCTGGATCCCAACGCCTGGTCGCTCGCGTGTATGGTCACGCGAATCGTGGCGCGTTCGAAGGCGGCCACGAGAGGCGGTCTCGCAGATGCATCGGTCGCCGCGCGCGCGGAATGTCCGCGCTGTTCGGCGACCCGCCGGGGAAGAGCGTCGCTCCACGTGCGGGACGGCACGTCCGTCCCGCTGGCTGGCTTGAACCTCAGAGAGCAAGCGCCTTCCTTTCGGCGCCCAAGTAACCTCGCGGCGTTAGCAGCGCAACACCCGCGCCATCTCTCGGAGTGCGCTTCAACCACATCGACCGCGCTGACATCACGCAGGCCACGCGGTGAAGCGGGACCACAGGAGACGCGCTATGCGGGAAAACATCAGGGGAGGCGCGAGGGTCGCGCATCCCCACAAAGCTTAGGCATTTCTGGCCTAGGATTAACGCCTCCTTTCTACACTGATATGAATCATGGGGAATGACGAAAGCAGACGGGCTTATAGAATGTTTTGTGCCAGCGTGCCTATTGGTATCATGGACAATGGATCGTTTGTCACTGTACTCTGGATAGCAGCTATCAACCGTGAACACAACGAGCTTAAACTTCACAATCTGACCATGAATTGGGAAAGAGATTTTCTGTCTTCACATTCTCGCCCTGTATTCGAAAATAATTTTTCGGCCAACTCGACATATATAATGCTAAGCATTAAAACAGTGGTCTTACCTCAGATGCTTGATGCACTCATGATACAGATGAATAAGGGCCAGCCAATTAGGCTCACACTCCAAAAAGACGCTCACTAGGGCACTGTCACAGAAGCGTGAGCATGCACAAACCTTCTCCTCTAAGATCCACTTCTCCTCCTGCAGGGCCGCCAGCCGGCTGACCAGGTCATTGTTCTCCTGCTCCAGGAGGCCAGGGGATGCCTTGTTGGGAGGCGGGGGAGCCTGGAATGATGGAGGGTAAATACGGGCTTAAGCACTAAAGGCGGCTAGGCACCAGCTTCGTGCAGGCCTGTGATAATGACATGTGCCACCGCAGACCCCCTGCCTTAATCCCATTCTCTTATCATTTTTCTCCCTTCCTATCTCTTTAAATCCCTCTACCCCTTTCTGCCAAGCAAACTGGACCTTTTAATGCATTAGCACTAGGAGGGTCCAAACAGAAAAAAGTGTATGTGTCTTAAGTGTGGGTCATGTGGTAGACGTAGAGAAGGGATGAGAGGGGATAGTAGAGCCAATGACTACACATGACTACAATGACACATGACTACAATATGCCTAGTTGGCTTGCCATTGCATCCACACTATTCAAAAACAAACTCTCATCCACACCTTCAAGAGCTTAGTTGAGCCTGAAGTTACTTGGGCACAACACAATGCAGCCATGACTAAATGAGACTGGTGTAACTAGTGGCTTCATTTCTCCTAACAAAGGCTATGGTATACAATTCTGCTTTGGCAGCTTGACCCACCTGCTCTCCGTTCAATGACAATGCTCCGTTGCTGTTGTTGTTGGTGCTGTCCTTGGAGTTCTCGTTGTTGGCAGACACGTAGCTCCAGGAGCCAATGCTGCTTGAGTCCCCTCGCTGTCGCTCCTCACAGCTGATTGGCTGGAACAAGTCATCTGGACACACGGGGAGCACACAGCAAGAGAACCCTTCGTAAAGGCTCTCAGCCAGCTAGGATGACATCATTACTCATGAGCTTTCAGACACCACAACATCTAGGATGTGTTGGTGATAGCTGCTTATCATTTATGACAGTCATGTCAATTTGTTGGTACCAGCAGTTACCACAGCCTGCCACAGTGGTTCAGTGGTTGTGGCATTGAACTATTGGTGGTGGTGGTGAAAAACTTTTATTGCTCTCAGAAGAGAAGCACATGGAGGTATGCATAAGGGCCGCTCCTTAAGGGCCCGGCCCTTAAAATGAGCACGTTTGATTTCTGACCAAAGCAGTAACAGTCTGATGAGGGCAAAATGCAATGAAAGCTGATATACTAAGATACAGATGTAGGTTAAAAATCCAAGCAGCCAAGATCGTTCTGGAGCCCTCCACTACAGCTTTTCTCATAGCCCAGATGTCGCTATCAGACATTAAACTTAATGAATGAATGAATGAATGAATGAATGAATGAATGAATGAATGAATGAATGAATGAATGAATGAATGATCAATCAATCAATCAGCCAACAGCTACCATACCCACATTTTTATTTCAAGCTGGCTACCCTTTCTACCACGAACATCAATGACGGGAGCAGCCATCGGGCAAACTGCAATGACTAACCCTATGAAAAAGATAATTCCTCAAGAACAACGTAAGGGGTCACTAAAGGCCAGCTAGATTGAAAGATTAGGCTTCAATAATAACAATTTGTCATTCATTGTGAGAACAGAGCTTTTGTACTGTATTCAAGAAAATGATGAAAATGAAAAATCAGTCGCCACCTATTCTGAAACTACAATACCTCTCATGTGATGTCAGCACTGCCTGATTCACAGAGAACAGCAGAGAGGGAGGTCACATGGGTGGCAACGTCAACTCGTCCATCTTGGCATAGGCGATTAAAATTCAGGAGCTGCAGACATACTTTCGGTAGTAATTTCATACAAAACAAAGTCATATACTGGCACCCAGAAAACAATGATAGGCTATTAGATTGATAATCTATGGATTTAACTTGGCTTAACTTTTTCCTTTAGTGTGAGGTATAGATGCTTGCCGTCCCAACAGGAACTCACACAGAACTCACCAGATCGTCCCAGGCTGGTATCGTTGAGAATTTCCTGTAGCCTCTCTTGCAGTTTATCAGCACGCTTTCGCTCTGTTTGAAGCTGCCTCTTCAGCTCCTTCACCTGAGATAGATGAAAATGCAATGAGCTTAATAAGATTAAGATAATCACAGCTATAACATGCTCACCATTGACAGGCCCTTCTTATCTTGAATTTTGCGCTCCTCCACACTGTCCTTTATTTCCTGCTTCAGCCTTTTCACCTCTTCCTCAAACTCACACTTTTGGCTGTTTGAGATCTCCAGTTGGATGGTCAGGTCCTGAAACAGCACAATTCACTGCAGCTTGTATGGATGCCCGGGACAATATAAGAAACGTGAGAAATCGTAATCTTAAACCATCGTTATAGTTACTTTAACAGTGAAAAACGGCACAATGTGCATAGCTGAATGAAAAATTTTTGGGTCTTATGTGCGTATTGTGCTCTGCAGACTTCTGCACAGTTAGGATAGCACCAAATTTTCCCATCACTTTTACTTTAACACAAACTGTGATTTTTCATTATTTTTTTCCAATTTCATGAAGGCTACACAAATAATGATGGAGAATTTTTTTAAAACTTCATCCCTCTGGATGATGCGAGTAATGTACATGCAAGTAATGGTTTAAGCAAATTATGTCAAGACCTTCACAAAATGAAACATAGCAGAAGCTTAATGTTTTAGTACAACTGCAAAAGCCATACTGAATTGTTAACAAACCACACCGATGCACCCTCAGTAGCTTCCAGATAAGTAAAAAATCCACTTCGTCTTAGAGTGCAACACTCCATGAGAACATCCTGAAGGCAACTATATGGTACAGTGAAGCTCAATGACTCATTTTTCATGGGATCCCACACAGACAAACCTCGATACCTAGAACACGGATATAACGAATTATCAGTCAGGTCGAAGCGAATCTGAAATTTGGTTGGCCATGTACTTAATATCAATAAGTACTCTTCTGCAATACATAGAAACCGAAAATAGGAATTCTGACATGGATATAGCAAAGAAATGTTTGTTTGCAAGTTGCTCAAAATGTGTATTTTAACATAAAAAAATGCCACATAACTCGGCAAAAGCAACTTGAAACATTCTGGATGCTCACCTGCATATTGGCCAGCAGCTTTGGCTTGATTAGACCTTAGACCACAGCCGGCAAGCCAACATGCCAACACCGTGTGCTCTTGCAGATCACACGGTTGCAATTAGCGATGGTGCAAAGCGCATGTATGCAGTTTATTATTGTTCCCATTTCATGTACTGGCACGGTAATCCACTGATCGGTTATCAAAATCCAAAGGAAGCCCTTTGCTGGCCAGGTGGAAAATCACACTTGTGTTTTTTCTGCACAGACATGATCGCAATTTTTTTTTCTGCCGATATCCGTGTCTATGCTGACATAACAAACATCAGATATATTATAAAGGTGTTCTCATGTCAGGTGCAAAGTGAGGTTCGAATGTAGCATAAAAAAAGACAGCAGCATGCGGGCATAGTGGGGGCAAATTCCCACCCTGATCGCGTCATCCAGCTGTTCCTTGAGCTTGCTGTAGTCCTGGGACAGGCGCGCTCGGCACTCGTCCAGCTCTAGCCGAGACGTCTCAATGGCTGCCTGCAGCTCGTCCACGCGTGCTTGTGCCTCCGCTCGCAGCTGCACAACTTCTTCCTTGAGGGAAGGCAGCAGCTGTTTGTACATTGCCAGGGCTGCCTCATTCTCGGCTGCCTTTGCAGAGCGTTCCTGCAAGATATGCACACAGGTACAATGGTACAGTCCCAAAAAAAACATGCTAGGTGTTCACAAGAATGTAGTCCGGCATCGGTAGTTGGGAAGTACGTGGAGCTCCAAGCTTCAGGCACAGCAGTTGAGACATTGCAAGTTCCAGTCAAGAAAAGCCACAGCACTTCCAGAAGCAGAAAAGGCTACTGCCCCCCTTTAACACAAATGCATCACAGTTTCAGCACTGTTCTTTGCTTTCATAATTAAGAGTTTTGCAGGCTTTCCTACAGCGAATGGCTCATTATGGTTCATCATGTAGTTTACAGGTTCATGCACTTGCATAACCATTATCTCAAACTTTGGCACCGGTCCAGTGGAAGTGCTACAAGCCTGTGGTATGGCTTCTGTGTGCTTCGAGCAGAATTCTATGCCAAGCTTTTTCTCCTATGAGTTGGTTGTAAATACTAAAAAAAAAAGGTATTTTGAGAAACGTTCACAGCAAGACTCATTAGCAATGATGGCGTTACATTATGACAAGCCCAAGTATTGTGCGTTTGGCTCCCCACACTATTGTGCAGGACTGGGTAGGGCTTTCCACAAGATTGCTCATGATTGCACCGAATTGAGAAAACAGCTATTTGCTGTGCATAACTCTGCAAGCATTCACACATCCACATATATGAGAAGGTTTTTCTTTTTAATCAATTTTTTTTTTCTCAGCACTTTTAAGGCCAATTGTGCATTTCATGCTGGATTGAGGTATGCAGCGCTAAGAACAATGTGGTTTCAGTTCTCCTACCTGTTCAACCAGCAAGGCCTCATTGAGCTGGTTGAGTTTCTCTTGGAAGAGCAGCTCCAATTCCTGCACGGCCTGCCGGTGCTTGGCCTCCTCTTCAAGCAGGTGGGCGCCCATCTCCTCCACCAGGGCCTTGCGTTTCTCAGCCACCTGCACACATAAGCAGCCCCAGTACCAGTCACACAACATGCAATCCGCATGCCACAGTGACAGCATCCCAGCCTGCCATATGCCTTCAGCTCATGCCTGCCATATGAGCCGAAACTACGCTGCCCATTCCCTGTCCTATTTCTCCTTCTCTGTCAGGACATCCTGTGAGCACATCCTGCAGCCGATACTTGGAACCTGAACACCGTCAGTTAATTAATACTGCGCACTAAGAGAATGTACTATACTTTGGCATGCACAGCTTGCACCAAAAACTTGGGACTTCAGTACAAAGTGAGAGTAGCCCAGGATAAAAGGGAACAGGGTACTCAGACTCGTCCTCATGAAAATGTGGAAGTTGTTTGCAAAAATTCGCGAGGAGATGCCCTTCATTAAACATACGTAACACACCTTTTTTTTTAAAAGGTGAGGGCATCAGCGTGGGCTAGCTGGTACATGCCAGAGCACAAAACTACAGGACAAGGTAAGTTCACTTTCTTGCCCTGTCTCCTGCTTCTACATTGTTTCGACTCTGGCATTGCCTTTAATGCCAGCAATTCAGAGTGGCTAAATAGACCTGCTTGGTCATGTGAGCAGACCCTTTCCTTTAATCTACAGAAAATGTTTGTCCCTGCCTTGTATAAAAGAGAAAAGAGCAAAAATATTTAAAAACAAGATGTATAACATGGACAAAAGAAACTCTCTTAGCCACTGACCTTGTTGGCCTCTGAGGCTGCAATGGCACTGCTCCGTGAAGCATCCTCCAAACCATCAATGGTATTTTGCATGGCAGTTATCTTGGACCCCATCTCCTGAAAACGAAATGAAATTTATCAAGTGCTAGATCCAAAAACCATAAGCATTACATAAAGACATCATAGCACTGGCGCAGGCATTGTCACCTAACAGATAAAGTAACTTGGCTGCACAAAAGACACTTTTGCACAAGATCTCCTGAAATGGGAATGTGAAGTTAGCACAGATCGCAGCTGACAACTCAGCTGTCACCACAGCAGTTTTTAGAGGCAGGACTACATTTGTACAGCAGTTGCAAGTGTCATGTCTATTTTAATAAGTGCCATCAGCGTGCGTGCCACGCAAAAAGGCTGGTCTTTAAAGAAAGAAAGAACGGAAAAGAGGTCGAATGGTGACAGCCATAGTAATGCCAATGACAGCCATAGCCACCTATATTTCAGTGACAGCCATAGTAATTTTTCTAATGGCTATGATATACAGCAAAATCTCGATATAACGAAGTAGGTTAAACCAGCGATTTGCTTCGTTATATTGACATTTCGGTGTGTTGAAATTCAACCTTTTATGCAAATAGGTACAATCACCAATCTATTTTTCTTACATGGAAAGGGGCCGCAGAATTTCCCGAATTACCGGGCAATCGAAAAAAGCAAATTTGAATGAGAAAACACTTCATTTTGATGAATCTGGGAGTCGGCAACGAATGACATGGTTTCATGCCACGTTGACGATATCTTCACATCGGCGGCATGAATTAAGCGAAGCCAGCCACTCCACCCCCGCGGCTGATAGCGTCGCCCACACTGAGACAATGCTATTGTGAAAAGCGCCGGCAGGAGAGTACGAATGCTTCGTCTGCCTCTTGCTCCAACGGATCGCTGAAACTCGACATTACACAATGCTATTGTGAAAAGCGCCGGCAGGAGGGTACGAATGCTTCGTCTGCCTCTTGCTCCAACGGATCGCTGAAACTCGACATTACACAACCTTCAATACTTGTTACAGAACATAATGCGGCTCCACTCCGCTGGTGGTCGCTCTTGCTGCGCTGCACGTGATTCAAGAGGCACGTTTGCAAGCAGCGGCTTGTAATTCAATCGTTTGACCATCTAAGTCCACAAAAGTTTCCATTTACTGTCTCGGCATTCCTTTGCGGCGGAAGCGAAATTTCG
Organism: Dermacentor albipictus; assembly: GCF_038994185.2. Taxonomy (NCBI): domain Eukaryota; kingdom Metazoa; phylum Arthropoda; class Arachnida; order Ixodida; family Ixodidae; genus Dermacentor; species Dermacentor albipictus. The sequence continues at coordinate 134,271,843 of NC_091825.1, read as the reverse complement.
TTATATTGAAATCGCATGCAAACAAACTTCGTTAAATTGAGTTTCTAAATGCGTGGTGTTCTATGGACAAGGTTATGAAAAGTTAGATACTTTGTTATATAGAGAATTTTGTTATTCTGAAGTTCGTTATATTGAACCCGCCATGGTTGCTCAATGGCTATGGTGTTGGGCTGCTAAGCAAGAGGTCACGGCATCGAATCCCGGCCGCGGCGGCCGCATTTTGATGGAGGCGAATTGCAAAAACACCTGTGTACTTAGATTTAGGTGCACATTAAAGAATCCCAGGTGGTCGAAATTTCCGGAGTCCTCCACTATGGCGTGTCTCATAATCAGAAAGTGGTTTTGGCACGTAAAACCCCATAATTCTTCTTCTTCGTTATATTGAGGTTTAACTGTAGGTTTAAAGGTCTCCAATCACAAGCACAATATGAGAAATAGATTACCTCGTTCATTTTAAGAAGGCTCTGAGCCCGTGCATCGGCCTGCTCGCACTTTTCGGTAGTTTCTCGAAGGAGCATCTCTAAGGACGCCTTCTCGGCAAGGGCTTGTTGCAGGCGTTCCGGAGACGCATTGTTCAACTGAAAAAAAAACAAAAGCAATTCAGAAACCATGCAGCTAGCTTAGTCCCATTGGCTACTCAGCAGGCAAACAGGAGACACCTTTGCACAATCATCAGTGGCTTGCAATGCCAACATCTGGCATCCCGCTTTTGCATAGACTCAATCACAAACGCACGCACCTATGCCCAATGGATTATCGTACTTAAAGGAAAGTGGGTCAAAGACGAATATAGATCAAACCCTATATATAGAACTCACCGAGAAATAAAAAATCATAATTCAAACATAGGTCAGCTCATATATTTCTAAAAAAACAAAAAAGTTTTAACATGACACACATTTATTAACTGTAAGCTCAGCTACTAAATCTCACTAGTAGATTCCAGAAGCTGCAACTTCGTCGGATGCTATGCAGGCATCCTCAGCAACCCAAACGATGTCCTCCTCGGTGCTGTCGAGAGTGTTGGACGCGCAGCATTTGCTAAAGCCTCTGTGGGTAATCTTCACACTGGCTTTATGGAGGGAACGACGAAGGAACTTAGTTAGCTCAGTATTTTTACTACCCTTGTTCACAAATATAGGTCGAGATTGTTTGGTCACCAATATAAATCAATAGTTCACTTTCGAAGAAAAAAAAAAAAGGTCAATCTACATTTTAATAAATACGGTAGTACCGCGTTCCTTCTAATGTGTGCGTAGAATGGGGTATGGCAGAAGCCTGCTGTTTCTGAATTTACTGAGTTAAGCATCAGCCCCATTAGATATTAGCCTGGTCACACATCATGCTGGATTACGTGACGTGGCCCTCCTGAAGCACTCTTCATGACAATGTCACACTTCAAGTAAGTGCTCCGAGCTGGGTTCCGGATATGTCAGCATAGCCCTTTGTAGGTTCAAGACATGCACCAATTACCTTAGTCTCAAGTGCAGTGATGGTTTCTTCGAGCTGCTGAATGGTGGTGGTGCTAACAGTCTGGTGGTCCTGCTGGGAGACTAGGGCACTGTTCAGCTGGCTCTGGAGGCGCTGAGTCATCTCCTTCAGCTGCTGGATCTCGCGGTCCTTGGTCACCTGCATCGTCTCCAAGGCCTTCCTGTAGAACCGTGAAGCGGTTCTGTCAGTGGCTAAGAAACAAGCTGCACCAACAACTGAAAGACTGGACCAACACACTCACTTGCTGTCAGAAAACACCTTGTCCTTTTCTTGCTGGATCTGAAGAAAGCTAAGGAGAGACAAAAACAGGGTGTTAGTCTTATGCCCAGATTGCACAATTTTAGCTCTTGGAAGTCCCAAAGACATTATATCTACGACGACTGTACACATTATGCAATGGCACGCATAAAAACATGCTTACTGTATGTGCACATGCCTTTCTTTCCCGTAATTCGTCAAACAATCTAATAAAGCACCTCTTATTATGTTTAAAAATGTGCTCTAGATATTATGCCACATTTTCCCAAGAAGTTCACATATCAATATGCCGCAAGCTCAACTGTCAAACTGTTGAGCTTCGCTAATTTTAACCAACCAAGCTTAACCCACTAGACTGAGTCAAGAAAGACTGCTCACAGGCAGTGAAAGCAAAGAATGTAGTATATCTGACTGACTGCAAACAACCTGAGCTACACTGAAGTTTCTGCACCCCAGAATTTGCATCGGCATTCATTCAAAATCTACAAATACATGCAATGCAAAAGTAGTGGTAAACATTGTAACTGATGTCTAGCTTTTACCTTTCATGCTTCCGTTTTAATTTCTCCATCAATTTTTCATTTTCATCTTCCATATTCTCGGTCACTTCCTTTAATTTTTCCTGTGATACAACCAGAAACAAAAATGAAAAAGAAGGAAATGTTGTAATGCCACTACATCAACCTTCAAATCTTTCAGTCAAAACATGTAAATTAAGAAAAGGACGAGGAAGTTATCCTACCTCTATTTCGGACAATTGTTTCCTAAGCATGTTCTTCTCTTCTATCTCAATGTTAAGTCGAAGTTTAGCATCTGAAAGAGGATAGAGAAGTGAGAAAATACTCAGATGAATTCATTATTGGGGCTTGTTTGTTATTATTTAAAAGGTAACTGAGGTCAGGAAATGAGCTAAGACACCGGTATTACACATTCGACCGCTCATTCACAGGAACAGCGGCAGCATTAATCACACAATGCATCTGTCTCGTAGCTCTGACTTAATCACATTACCTGCCCTTTATGTATGGAGTGAGTGGTTATAGGGAGAGGCTGGAAATACGTAGCACATCAAGGCAAGACAGGGGTGGCACTTGTGCAAGTGATGCAGCGTGTAAAGCACAAGGCAAGCACGCCAACATCTTGTTTGTCTCAGATAAGACATTTTGCATTCGCATTTAGCTGACTCGGGAGTTTCACTTGACACCAACAATGTCAGCCTTTTCTCAGGCACGTTTCAAGGCTTGGAAACACAGCTGTGCTATGCATTTATGCGCAGTGCACTCAAAGCAGCTGTTGTAGCTCTATCGTAGCACACTTGGCTGGCGCTCGGTAGTCCAGAATTAAATCCTGACCCATAATGCGAATTTTATTTACAGCCTACAACTGATACAAATCATGCTCAACGCTGCACATCGATTAAGGAAACAGGACATCAATTGCTGTAAAGTGTCCACAATGGAATGCTTGCACACACATATCCTTTGGGTGCACTTCACCACAATTACATTCTGTTACCATTCATAACAATGAGAAAAGCTGATCAACAGATAAACATAAGGAAGCCTACCTAGCGCCCTCTGGTCTACTTCTTCGGACAGGCCGTCTTCACCATCAACCATGAGTGGGTGATCGGGCGCAGGTAGCAGCCCATTTCTGAAATGCACAAGGATCACGCACACTGTCACCTGGAAGCTCGTGGAAGTTGACAGAAGGCAAGTGAACAACACTCACGTGCTTCCTCGGAGTTCTGCAAAAGAGCAAAGATACAAAATGAAGCGTGTTTCAGAGGTAGTCAAGCAACCGAAGAAGCACAGCAAGAACGATCTGAAAATCTCAGACACTGTCATAATGTGTCTTGAACAATATTTATTTCTGGATTAATCCAACAAGCTCCAGTCACTGAACAGATTGAAAAGGCTGCCCATGAAGTGCATCGTAGCCCCCTCCTACGGCACCTGCACTGAACAACACTCTTTATCTTAGATAATGGCAAAAGGCACGCAGGTTTGGTTGTTTTGATTATCTAAGTCAGAAGGTGGCATTAATGTTAATCAAATTTATAATGGGGGCAATACCCCCTAAACACCAGTGCCAGACATCCCACCATACCTTACATGCTGTAACACAATGCCTGGCGATGCAGTTACCCAAGGCCTGTTCCGGTAAGTTTTACCGTGGCAGATGTCAACTTTAGACCTGATGAAAATTAAACTGTATATTCAGAAACTTCAAACTCAGATGCCTACTGATAATTAAACAACTACTGCCACATATCCTTGAAGTTGTAAAAAACTTGAACACACTTTTCACTAATAAAAAAGGATGACATCGAGCGTGAAGAGTGGGAAACATTTTTAAGATATTAATTTGACACTAGAGTTGGTTTCAAAATGCCAGACATGGTGTCATTGAAAATGTTATGATGTCATGGCAAAGAGCTAAATTTCCCGACCTTTTGTAGCTATAAGGCTAGGTATGATGATGCTGTTTATAGAGCAGTGAACAAGAGCACTGCACCCATTTCGTATGGCTACATTCACGCAGGGGCATAGATGTTTTACAGCTTTATTATACGCCAAAAGGAATAAGAAAAGTAAAAAATTTCTTGTCACTACCCCTTAAAAGGACGTTAGAGAAACACTAAATCAGTTCAGACTGATAATGTATTGCTTGAAAATTTTATTTTCACTATTTTCAACATAACAGGTTGATCATTAGAAGAGAGAATAAGGTCAAAGTCTCTTCCTTTTTTTCACACCAAAGCTTCAGCGCCACTATGCCATCATGACGAGATGAATTTCAAAGCATTTTTTTTTGTATTTGTGCCGCATTGCCTTAGTAATATATCCTCAAACTTTCCGTGTTCAAATCCTTGAATTCTTTAGAACCCAATGTACTCCATTTTTACCGGTAAACAATTAACTAGGCCCCAGCAGATGCAGTCGAAATCCGTGACATCAGGGTATCATGGTGCATATGCTTCAAGGTGGCATTGTCACCGGGCTTTTGTTCTTGCATGTGTTCTGGCTTACCGAGCCTGTTCTCATAGTAAAAGTGGCCGTTTTTGGTATCGGGGAAGGTTAATTTGCTAATACAACTCAAATTATCTTTCTCTATATTGACCCTTTAAGGTATAGAGAATTGGTTACCCATAAAATATGAAAATTCGCACCTTTGTGAGAGGTACTGCTTTTAGAGTGCAACACTGTAAAGTGAGAAAAAAGCAAAAGTGAAGCCCTGGAGGCCCTCTCACCTGCAAGCGACTTCTGTAGGGCCAGATTTTCTGCCTGAAGGCGGCGTATCTCATCGACGGACTTTTGGTCACAAGGCTCCGGACTTCTCTTGGGTGGCCGCACACCCTGAAGCTCCTCCAGCTTCCTTTCCAGCGCCTCATTCGCGGTGACCGTCTGTGAAAATGTATGAGCAATGCTGTTCCTTTAAGCAGGAAAACCCGACCGATCGATTGATTGATAGTTATTCTTAATAACTAAAAGACCCCAATTAGGCAATTTTGCACGAGGGGATACACAATTCATTTTAATGGTTATATGGTGACTGTCTGCACTGATGCATGAGCAGTTATGTTTCTTACGCAAAAAAAAAAAAACAGATTGATTGATTGAAAGACTGGGTTAAATGTACCAAAGCAACACTGGGGCTACTATGAGACGCCACAGTAGTGGGCTCCGGATTAATTTTCACCACCTCTGTTTCTTTAACATGTACCTAAATTTAAGTGCACAAGCATTTTTGCATTTCACCCTCATACAAATGCAGCCACAGCAGCCGGGAGATGAACCTGTGACCTCGTGCTCAGAAGCAGGGATCAGTAGCCACTGCACTACTGCGGTGGATGTAAGGAAAACTAACGACTTCGCATGGCTCACAGTGTAAGAGAGTAAACGATAAGAAATTTTACATGCCCAGGTGCCAAAAGCAACACTCAAACTCCCTATCTCGTAAACCACAAGGTACAGCAAATATGTACATAGAAAAATTAAATGCGCCACAATGCGTTCGAATTTCGCAACTAAGAACACTTAAGCGGACATTATCAGAAACTGCTGATAATTCGTATTATCCCAACAGTTTTCACATGGTTCAAGAAAAGGAGAAAATGCTCTGATTTGAAAGAAGCTCCACAAGAACACTTGCGCAATTGATATGCATGTGATAACAATACAAAAATATTTCCAAGAACAAAACTGTGCAACAGTTAAGGGCTGAAGAAACGCAGTCAGATGAGCTGCTCTGTTAATGTTCACGCCTGAAAGCAAAGATATTTTGTGAGTACATGGCAGGAGTGTCCGCAAAGTAGAACGATTTTAATGTGTTGTTGTTTTCACAGGATTAAGGAAAAAGAATGGAAAGTTCCAGAAAAGCATAAGAGATGGAAAAATGCAGCCTATGGGCCAGACGGCGCAAGTTCAACATGGCACCAATGAAAATGCAACAATTATGAATGTCCTATTGCATTCAGTGCAAGTTCCAATCTGGGAGCCAGAGGTGCAGCGACATTCTCGACAAAAAAAGTGGAGAGGGTTTCACCATTCCAGCAATGCCCATAGTCGCTGCCTTTCAGTAGTCTCCTTTCTTCGTGGAATGATAATACGCTGGCCCGCCAAGCAAATATCACTCCGTAACGAAAAAAGAAAGAAACCTGAGAAAGATAAAAAAGTTTGAGTAGCTACGAAGCTAGGGCAGTGGTACACCATGATGAAGCATGCTGCACTAAAGGCTAAGGATGTCAGCACTGATCAGCAGGCCAGTGTATCATATGTCCATGAAGAAAGCAGATGACAGAGAGCATGGTGGTATGTGCACTGCAGAAGTGGCTTTTATTTTTCGAGAGTGTTGCTGCAGCCATGGCTCGCACGTTGCAGCTCATATTGAACGCAATAGTACTAATGGTGTTCTGTTGCACTTTGGCTGCTAAACTAGCACTGACCCCTACTTTTTGAAGTTGTAGGAGCTCTACCACATGCTTCTGATTTGTAAATGTATGACACTTTTGAAGTATGAAAGTGAAAAAATACATGCTTACAAGCTATGTTAACACGATATACTAAAGTTGGTTTTGAAAAGAGGAACCTGGCGACCATAATGCCAGGTATGATGATGTTGCTTACAAAAAATAGACATGTTTCTGATGGCTGTGCTTGCACATAACAGGTGCACTGAGCAGGAATGGAGCGAGTGAGTGTATCCCGATGTCATTACTCATCCACGTAGTGGGTACTGAAAGCGACACTGGTTCATAGAAACAAGTGTTACAGCAGATTATTTAGGGCACTCCGACACTTGCCATTATTTCCTTTTCTGGGATTTAGCAAATTCAAGCTCATTTATTTTTAATTTAGTTTTAATTCAATTATGAGGTTTTACATGCCAATACCATGACATGATTAAGAAGCACACCTTACGGGAGGCTCTGGATTAATTTTGACCACCTGGAGTTCTTTAATGTGCACCTAAATCTAAGTACACAAGCGTATTTGCATTCCACCTCCATCAAAGTTCAGTCACATTATGGTTCTGGCACATAAGACCACAGAATTTTTTTTTTCTTTTTTAATCTTCACCCAAAGCACCCATACGCTACAAATTGCGACACTCACAACGGACAGCTCCTGCATAAGCGTCTGGTTCTGCAGCCTGAACTCATCCTCCTGGCTTTGCAGTTTGCGCTGAAGCACTTCATTGTCCACCATAAGCTTCTCCACCTCCTTGGCTTTCTTGCTTCGGCTGAGGGCCTATGTGCAGAATAACAATGTCATTAAAAGGGCCCTGAACAACTTTTTACCAAAGACAAGAAATGCATTTGAAATTAAAACAGACTATTTCAGAAATAGTTTGCCACAAAAAGCACTTCAATGTGTTCAGCAGAAGCGGAGTTATTGGCAATCAAAAGTTGCATATGATCCCCTTCGTAGTGCTTCTGCTTCTTCTTCAATGCCTTGCACTGCAAAGGCTATGGCGGAGCGGGACATGCTCACAATGCTCCGTCTACTGGTTGTCCCCGTGGCTATGTTCAATTTTTATTTCGGATGTCCGCATAGACACTATTTCCTATTTTGGCACCTACAACACGCCAAACGCAGTTGTCCTCAGCGAGCCGAGGTGCACTCAGTGAACAGACTCGTCGCAGCACCTAGCGGCGGCCACGGTATCTATGCTACATAGCAGACTGCAGCTACACGCAACTGTAGTACTTATGCGCACCATTTACTTTGTGCACGACAAGGCTTGAGTGCGCATTTGCCCTCATATGCTCCTGTCTGGCTGTGCTACATGGTGTGGACCGGCTTTGTCCTGCACCAGCTTGACCGACGGTTAGTAGCCACATCCAACTTGCACAATTTGAAGTGCTGTCAATAGTTCAATACAAAGTGAAGTCTGCCAAGGCGTCTAGCCAGGATTGGCCAGGAGTGAGGGCACGTTAGCAAGCGTGTGTGTAGACTAACAACTTTTGTGTGGTTTGAGGCTAGCTGAGTGTTCAAAACTAATTGAAATTACTGTGACATTCAAAATTTTATTCTAACAAATGCTTGGCCATAGTGAATACATGGCTGCTGCAATGTGAACAGTATACATATCCCTGAACAGAACATGTGTGGCAACTTTAAAAATATTGCATAGCTAAGTCACATGCACAAACCTGCAGAAATTGTGCAACAATGGCAAAGCACTGACATTCACATTCGGTGGCAAATTGTAGAATGGCGTTTCATTTTCAGAACAGCTCCCAGGATGGTTTATTAATAGCTGTGAAAACAAGAAACAGCAGGAAGAACACCCGTCCAGCAGTCAACAGCAAGATGGACTTGGCTAGTTCACACTTTTTGCTCCGCATCTGCACGGTATATTTTGGTAAGATCATTGGTCATAGGCCTACTATTCATGTGCTTGTCGTTTTTGTGATGAGGTGACAAATTCCAGGGGGATCACTGCTATGGTACACCTATCGTGTTTGGGGACAATCACGAGGCACTTTCTTTTGTTGTTCTCATTAAAGAGAACAAGTGCACTGGTACGACTATCATGTACTTACCGAGTTAGCCTTTGAAAGCTCCTTCTTGTGCTCATCGAGACTATGTCGGAGAGCTAGAAGCTCTATGGAAAAGAGAAAAAAACAAGAGAGTATGAACTTGTGAAATATAAAGCAGCTGTGTGCAAGCTGGTTATACAGCACAGTTGAAAGTGATAGAGGATGCCTAGGTTGTCTTTTAAATGGAATGTCATCAATCCATCTCTGTTAAACTTATACGAGCGCCACGAAACTTACTTTTAGCAAAAAGCAACACAGTATGCGCCGACAAGTCAGACTCAATATCGCACATACGAATAGGTGCATGGTTACAGTTGGCAAGCATTAATTTGGTGTTTAACAGCTTCCTTTCGCCCATGCTAAATGTAGATGTGAAAAGTTTTCGAACATTTTCATTTCCAATGACTGCCCATAGGCAGCTACATGCCTCCGTTTTGCTAATGTGGACACACTTTGCAATCTAACCGTACTGTTTACACACATTCTCCAAGCCAAATTTGGTAAGAAGCAATGTCCTCGATCAGCCATTGAGCGGGAGGCCCCGTGATAACAATGAGTGTTAATGGATCCTCTGATGTCACGGGAAGACCCTAATGCCTGTTTCACATGATGCGATTTTCGTCGCACCGGAAGTGCGATTTCCGTCGTTTGCGATGAAAATCGCAGTCGCAGTGCCATCCCCCCGATTTTCGGCTGCGACCAACCGGTTGGTCGCACAGTCGCACCGTCGCACCGATCGCTGCGATTTTCCGTCGAAATTGCGTGGAGAGCTGTCAACGGAGCTATTTCGCCGGTTCGTTTTGATGGCGTCTCGCACGACAAGTGCAATCGCGGAGACGTGGATCGTCGAATTAGGTACGTGCGCGAATTAAGGGAGAATAAAAAACTTGTACAGATTGCATTCTCCTATTGCTATGCGTTTGTTGACACGCTACACAGCAAATGAAGTGCATTTTCACGTTTGCTTCGTGCGCCTTTGCGAGTTGTCAGTCCTAGGAGGTGTTCGATCCCCAGCAGACGACGAGGTCGTCACAATTTTCTTTTGTTGAGTAGCATGCAAAAATCGCGCTTACGGAGCAGCTTGAATTATTTCAACCTCGGCAAGGGCAAATGACAAGACAGCAAAGTACCCGAAGTTTCTACGTTGCGCTGAACGCGGTACCGTTCAGTTGCATTTTCTTGTCGGTTTTCAAGCATGAATTTCCCAATGCATCTTCAAAGCTTAACTTGCCTCTTATTAAATTTGAGAGAGCAAAAGTGTAGGCTATCGTAATGAATTTGCTACGGTAGCATTAAATCCGTGGCTTGAATAAAATATTACATGCACGTTAAGTTGCACCTCTTCTCTGGAGATTTTTTTTTTCTTGCACAGAAACCAGTAAACATAGACTATGTTGCGGACTTTGTATCCTTACTGCATCTGTATGAACACTTGCTCTGCAAGGTAATTAACTGTACAGCTAGCAGATTAATTAAATTGCTTGCTATATTGGCAAAGTGACAACGTACCCTCCAGCACAATTATGTAGAACTCGTGCAACAATGCGAAAAGCAGACAAACGGCCTGTTCTTGTGGGGATAAAACAGTATAAAACGACACGCTGAAGAAAAGTAAATCAAAACTGTGCAGTGAAGTCAGCCAGTAGAAGCAGTTCTTGCACATTCACAGCGGATCAAGTGTGCAGAAACATTCATGCCTTACATGTTTCTAGTAAGTTTCTAATAAGTTTGTGATCACATATATTAGTGTGTAAATCCATATAACGATATCCGCTGCGATTATTATCTTTATAAGTAATGAAATACCATGCTACTTGCAAGAACATATATCACCCGAGGATTTCAGAACAAATTTCTGCATTTCAACTATACACAATATGTGGCTTATTCAATAAAAGACCATAAACTGGGCTTTTTTGCAATGACAAACTTATACCAAACTTTACTTACATACAGGCAAGAAAAAAAATTATAGACAGAAATATTGTTCTTCAATTTGTCCACCTGCCACTGTGGCTATAGCATTCTGCTGCTAACACAAGGCGAGGGGTTGATTTGCCAGCCATGGAAGTCGCATTTCGATGGGAGTCGTAGGTGAGAAAAAAAGCTCTTGCACTTAGATTTAGTTCATCACCTTTTACTGAACCCTTACACTTCAAAATACTATTGCATAGGGGGGCATGCTTATGCAAAATCTAACACCAATAGAAAGCAAAGGGCAGAATTGTAAAACAACCATCTTTCGTGATAATTCGAATGTGTAAATATTCATTGCATCGATATGTATTGTTCAACAGCACTGCACAAATAAGCATGATCAGGTATAGCAAGTACTCTGTCAGGAAGCTGGTTCTACAGATGTACAAAAGGCATGAATGCTTATACTACGTCGCACACATAGCACAAAGAAAACCTTTTTCAAGAGTTGTCCCTTCTGGCAGATATGAGTGGGCCATAAGCAGCAGAAACTTTATTGCAGGACATTGTGTAATACCGCTTATGAAAGAATGAAGAGAGTGAAAAGGCTTTTAACAGCAGTACCTCATGCTGCTCTAATAAGAGGAACGATGAGCAAAAGCATTTCTGGTAGAGCACTTAAACAGTAACTTTCTGAAAGACAGAAAATTCCAGGTGAGAGTTGGAGGTACATTTGACCCACATGCACCAACAACACGGGCATACTACAAGAAACACTACAGCCTATGGTGTATTACAGTCCATGGGAAAGCTACCTTATACAGAAATCAAGAATGATGCAACAAGCCCTCGACAACACTGCAGACTTTCTTGGCCAGTCTGGCCTCTCGCTTTCTGATAAGTCGGCTCATATCAACGTCGGAAAAAAAAAGACTAGAATCAAGAACTACCCCAGATTGCACATTGTGATCCTCATAGCTGGACAAATATGCCCGCAAGTCAACATCCACAAATCCTCAGCTAGTGTAAGCCCATGACGGCAGAGCCAGCACGTGGGTGAAACAATTATGCAGTGCCTGGACGCAACTTCCACATCTGGTGAAAAGAATAATCTCGAAATAATGGGGGTGGACGAGTGGATACTATAGAAAATCGCAGATGCTGTGCTTGTGTCCAAGGTATCGTACGGTATGAATTACCAGCAGCACACAAAAAGACAACTCATCGAATACAGGCATCGGGTAGTAATAACAGGTCTTTCCAGCTGTACCATGCTTGAAGACCTCTATGAGAAAGTAACGAACAAGCACCTAGACGGAGTAGAGTTGCAGCCTGCAGCACAAATTCTTTGTCTCAAGAGCTCAGAACCCCGTCCCAAGATACTATGCCAGCTAGCATATGAGATGCAAAGACGACTACCTCTCCCTTCAGAAACACAATTTCGGGAGTACCTGAACTTGAAACACAACAGGCCCATACCGTGGAATATGGGGGCAAACAATTAGGCCAGAAGACTATATGCAACTGCAAAACACACAGAGGAGGTTGTTAATCATGAAGATGCAAGCAAACATAAGGCACATATAGTACACTGATCTGGCAATAGCAGTGTAACAGAAGTACGACACTACATAAACTAAACCCCATATAAGTGAGTACCATTCCAGGTCATCCTATACCTAGAAAAGCTGAACTGAAAGCAATCAAAGCAGCACTTGTAGTGCAGATTACACCCTGCACAACACCCTGCATGGATTCACCAGAAACTGTCTGTGCCTGCACATCACACAAGATTGTCAGGAAAATCAGGTGATTGACACGCGACTTGCAAGCACATGGCCAGAAATTAAATTACAGGATACGTAGCCATGCAGATATTCCAGGACACAAGCAGGCTTATAAGCCCGACATAATAACTGAAAACTAGATGAGTTTGTGTGTATTCATTATTAACTAAAGTGCAACAGATAGACAACAGACAAGAACGAAGCGCTCTGTGTGTTCATTTCGTTCCTGTCCATCACATTTCTGTTGCAATATAGTTAATGAATTCACGAGGCTGCACAGAAGAATGATACCTCTGCCCCAGGGCCCGATTTCACATCCAAATCCATGCCTGTGTGCGCGCGCACACACAAATGTTGCAAGAGTGCATAGCGTGAAGCAGTATCAACAGGATGACACTAGATATGGATGAGGACTAACTTTCAACTGAGGTTCATTTGTAAAAATGTGGCGAGTCATATAAATTACCAGAAAAAAAAGGACGATGAGCAGGACGAGAACAAGGTGAAAGCAGGAGCCAACATTTCAACAAGTGGACTTGTCTTCTTCAAGGTCCACGTGTGGAAACGTTGGCTCCTACTTTCACCTTGTTCTCATGTTGCTCATCATCTTGAATTTCCATCTCCTGCCTTCCCCGAGTTTTCCTCACAAAAAGAAAGACATCTTTGAAGGATAGATAAAAATTGGTGCTTGATGCAGCCAAACATAAATAGAAATGCTACAGAAAGAAAATAGAGAAAAATTCCAAGTGCAGGAAAAAATCATTACAATTGCCAATCCTGCATGCCAGCACCTTTCAGGAAACACTGTTGTTATTCCAATAGACAGACTGACCGCTTGCTTATGCAAGCACATTCTTCCAGTTCCATGCCATTGGGAAAAAAATGAGTTTCCTGGAAGGTAGCCACATGCACACTTGGTGATCACAATGTTTTTTTCCCTGGACTTGTATATCTATATGTATTTTCTCCCTTTCCTGCTTTTATGTTTGGTTTCATCAAGCACTAGTCTTTATCAGGTTTTATTGCTGTACTACTTCGTGGTAACCTTTATAGATCACTGCATTTTCACAATAGACCTTTTAATTAGAAGTTAGCATACCCTGTTCTTACTGCTTCACACTGTACATTCTTGCTACATTGGCCAAATAAAAAATTTTGTAAGGTATCATGAGGGCCATTAAAGTGACTTGTTGCAGTCTAAAAAAAAAAAAAACGAATAGCCTGGCTGCAAATGGCACCAGAGAACACATAGGACAAACAAGAAAACCGATATGATTTAACAACCAAAAGTTTAATGTACACACCGAGTAAATGCTCGCTGACAAGCAATAGACTGAACATACACAAAAAGGAGAAGCAAAAATTCATGTGCGTTTCCTGACAGGAAATGCATCCATTTCTAACGGAGGCTGTGCTGACAAGATTAACCCAGCATTTTTAGATCTACAGCTGCCGTAACTTCTCTAGGCAGCCGATCTGCACAGAATGCTAGCTTCTTCCTCTACAATGCACATTCAGATGTGGAGAGTGCATCGTAGAGGAAGAAGCTAGCATTCTGTGGAGATCGGCTGCCTAGAGAAATTATGGATGCTGTAGATGCAAATACACTGGGAGAATCTTGTGTCAGCATGGTCGCTATTACACTTTCAGAGATGGATGCGTTTCCTGTTGGGATCTGTATTGACACACATCAGATCTTGCTTCTGCTATTTGTGTAAATTCGATTTATTGCTTATCAAACAGCATTTACTCGGCATGTTAAATAAACTTTCATTTGTTAATACACCTCATGACTGTCTCGGTCTCTAGCAGAAAGGTGTTCATTCTTTTTACAGTGAAGCTGTATATGCTTATGTGAAACACTCATGGTCCAATCCCAAAAACCCTAGTGTTGGGGTATGAGCCATTGTTTAAGGGGGTGTGAGCCATTGCATTCGTCTTGCATGATGGACGGAGACATTTATTGTTGGGTAGACATAGAAATGCTTATGCATTTCAAACATACATTTATCTGCGTATTATTGCAGGGAAGGGACACAGAGGGGGATGGGGTTAAGACAAGATCATGATGTCATTATTATCTCACAGCAAAGGTGTGGTGGGCCATTGGCTAGACCGATAGTGACGTCATTTCTCTCTAGCAGCAGAGCACGCGTGCAGCAGTCTCTTTCAGACTTCACAATAGGTTCGAAAATGTGTCCCTGTATTTAATTAAATGAAATGTGCAGCCCCAGTGTGTCACTTCGTAACTACAGTGCATAACTGAGTCATAAACATTATGATTAACGCATTACAAAACACAAGTGCATAACAGAATTCAGAAAGACTTTGATGGACCCGCTGGATTAACACAATGAACCACTCATTGCACTTTTTATGATGGTGATCTTGCAAAGTGCAATGTGTGGCATTCCAAATAAACAATGTGATAAACCCAAGCCAAACATGTGCATAACCTCATTAAGAAACACAGACATAACCAATAATATAGAAAGACTTGAATAAACCATTGGAATTAACCCAGTGATAAACACTGGGGCTGCACATTTCAGCTTCGTTGGTTTACCGTCTGTACAGGGTGCATGGGCAGTAACTTTTTCTGTTATTGTTTGTGAAGTATTGTATAACGTTGTGCCAGTAAAAAACGTTGGGCTAGTTGGTGCAATGTATTGGTACTGCTTTTTTTCTTAATGTTGTGCCCTTCTTCCTTATGTAACAACTTTCTTATTCCCCCTTGCATAATACTCCAACCTTGCAGCCTGCGAGGTATATAAATAAGTACATAAGCACGTCATTCATTCATCTGCATACACCTCGCACCATTCCTTGCTCAACAAACGTCACTGTGTTGATGTCTCACAGCGTGCATCTACATTAACTGCCATTTGCGTTTCGGTATGGTTTGTGAACAGTGTAATGCATAAAGATTACATGACATTAAGGTTGTGACCTATGCGGTGCATAAGCAAACCTTGCAAAAGATGACATGTTGGATTGTTGAAAATAAGACAAATTGTATATATTGCAGTTACTTTAACAGCATTTAATTGACCACTTGACAGAAACCTCACTTTGCATAGATTCCAACACCTACACTGAATCTGCAGTTTTCTTTTTTGCTTATTAATGCATGGGCCATGGTATTACTGCATGGCCACATGGTAGATTTGAAAACAAAGTGAAATAAATTAGTTTGTTGCAATATAACAATATGTGTAGATCACTGCGATTGTAACACGAGAACTTAATACAAACATGTACACTATAGGATGCAGACAAATGCTCAGGACAATCTCCAGAATGTTTGCATCCTGATACTTATGAAAGTGAATGGTTTCATTCCATGGCTGTCAATGAGAGGGAGAGAGAAAACTTTATTGTGTTCGTGGAACAAAAACGCATTGATAAGCTTAGACATATAGTCATTGCTTAACACTTTCGAAATGAATAATTATAGCTTGCTATCGACATTGGAGCAGCCTTTCGGCAGCAAGAAAAGGAATCAGTTTTTCCAGCTCTGAACATTGAATTGCAGGAAATGCAAGCAGGCATAAAATTCTGCCAATATAATCTGTTTAGGAATACGAAATTGGAATAAACATTGAAGCTTACACTTGTACTTTCTCTGGCTGAGCAATCTAGTTTGAAATGACTCCCATAAGCATGTCATAACAATGTTGACCTAATACAGGTTAAATGCATGACTAGCTTAAGAAATCTGGATGATTGCTATAAATTACAGTGAAGAAACTATAATATCTAATAACATTAATAATATAATAATAATATTTATTTCCACAAAACAGGCTAACCGTGAGAGGCGTGCGAGGCTGAGCAGAAAGCTGAAAAATTCTACGGCAAGTGCGCCTGCCGTGGGCCTACGATCCTGCATTATGAATAGCGCGTATTGATATGGTCTTCTTGTTAGAAGTTCCGAGTATACTACCAGCGCGAGACTCGGGACAACAAAGTGGACGAGAAGCGTGTCTTTTAGAATGCTATATTACAACGTACAGGTTTCTACAAAAGCCACGGTAACTGCTCGAAACATTTAATGCGTCGGCTTTTGCGCCTTTAGAAATATTTAGAGAAGGCTCCCATATATATATTCGCAGCGCAAGCACGGCGATGGACGAACCAGGCTAGCGCTAAGGTTGGATTTCACAACACAGTTTTCATTCCACGTCCTAATCACACTGATCGTTTGAGGCTTCGTTCAGGGGCACACGCGGGCGTTCGGGTTGGTGCTTCTTGTTGCGTTTGGCGTAAGAATATGGCTAGGAGCAGGCACCACATATGCGCAATGACGGGCAATATACACGCATCGTTTCTCCAGAAGCTGACGCCGAGCCCGCGTAGCGCGAGGATCTTGCTGGGCTGACACAACTTCGTGGCAGCCGAATTCCGAATACTGCATATACGGTGAGGGTAGCTATATGAACTTGTCGATAGGTCATCTTGTAGATTGTTGAAGCGCAGGCAGAACGAAACGGTCATAGAATGTAGATAAGACAACACACAACGCTGAACCATAGAATAAAGAATCGCTGGCTGAACCACCTGCGAACAGCTGTTTACGTGCGCGATGTCGCACTGAACTAACAAAACCGCCGTCGCGCACCCCAGGACAAATCTTAACTAACGTTCTTAAATTAGTAAACGCACATATTATTTGCTTCTAATCAAGAGAAGTCAATAATATTATAGCGTAAACGTTTTATTCACTAAAATAAAAGAATTATGCACCGTGTATCACGAAACCTGGCAGTAAGCAACCCTGGGCGTCGCACCAGTCGCATTGTTGAAATCGCAATCATGTGAAATGAGCCCTCTAAAAATCGCATTGCGACGCGTGCGACAGCACCGATTTTCGTCGTTGCAGTCGCAGCATGTGAAACAGCCTTAAGGCGTGTGCGGCAGGAGACGTCCTTCCTCCCCCCCCCCTTTTTTAATAATCCCAATTTCTTTTTTTTAAACGTCAACTGCCGCAACGCGGTTACATATGCCGGAACGAAGTGCCTACAATAAAGTAAAGCAGTATAGACGGCACGTGATTCAGCACGTCGCACGTTTGCAACCACGCTCGCATTAGAAAGTGGCGAGCCATCCACCTGCTTTGACAGCAAAAGGCAACGCAACTTGATAGCGCTGGCGGAAGCCCAATAAAATAGCGATACAACCTTCCAGGAAGCGAAAAAAAACGTCCCATCAAACCCAACGACAGCGCAATGCTAGAACCGCATAATTCTCGCGTTGCATCATGAAATTGAGTTCTGACGAAACTACGCACGCTGGAGGTGTTTACTATGCCCTTCAAGGACACGATCAGGAGCCTTCCGCAAATGTAAACCCAGAAAGGAAGAAAAAGAAAGAGCTCTTGCAAAAGGCATACGTTTCGCAGTCTCATTCGCAACCAACAAGTGACAGTGGGACACTTGCCTTGGCTCTGGCGCTTGCAGTGTTCGTCCAAGTTGTAGTTCCTACTCCGCAGATCGAGCAACTGCGTCTGGTTTCATGCACAGTTTGGAAGGATTAAATTACGACAAGCAAAACACCCAAGCAAGTTATGCAGTAACACATGGTCACAAATTGAGTTTTACACTTTTGAAAAGCCCTGGTGCTATGGTATGATGAAAACGGCACTGCTTTCGGAAGTTGCAGCAAAGGGATGCAAATGCGAGCACTGCGAGCAGTGCGCGAGTAAAACGCATGTAGTGCGGCACAGCTGACACCAGCACTTTACACAATCGCTGCCTCGCAGCGTTTGATCTTACGAATGCAAACACAGAGCGTTAAGCATGGAACTAAGTGCGTTATGACAATAAAGCGTAGTATTACTTGCAAGCGTTGAAACTCATCGTCGGAGAGCGTAGCCGCCATGTTCCCATCTTTCTGTAGGCGGCGACACCTGCCGACGCTGCGATTATCCTGCGCCGCTTGGAAACAACGGAGACAACTAGAAATAACAAGCAATGTGACATGTGACCGGAAGTCATAACCAAAAGAAATCCAACACATGACATCCTGTGCGCAGTCCGAGGCGGTTAGAGGTTGGGTTGGTTGGGTTGAACAAAGGGTTGGCTGACGGCGACGACGGCTATCGAGAGCTCGTGAGCATGAATCCAACTGAATCGCTGGGTCCCAGAAAACGCGACAAAGCATGCTGTGGCGAATGTGTCGGCTCTTTAAGTGGTCAGTGCCGCTTCGATCGGGCGTTATCTCTATTCGGCGCGCATAAATCTTAAGTGAAAGTAATGGTGTATGTTGTGTATGTGTCAAAGTGACCGTTGCCATTGTTACGTGGAAACATGGATAAGGGAGTGCACCAAGATCCATCTGCAGCATGCGGCTCGTGCGATCCCTACGACAGCGACGTGTACGTGCGTAAGCCTGGAAATACAACCATCCAGCAACTTGTTTCAAGCGGCGTAGAGGCTTCGACGTATGATTCAGCAGATGATGCTACGCAAGGCGACACCAGTTCCTGGGAGGAGAATGACGATTTGGGTTCGGATCTCCATCCGAACATCCGCGACCGTATGCGCAGGAAGTTGCGCTTCTTTTTCATGAACCCTATAGAAAAGTACCAGGCCAAAAAGCGCATTCCTTGGAAGTTAGTCTTGCAGGTTGTGAAGATTGCCCTGGTCACCCTACAGCTGGTGCTATTCGGCACGAACAGCTACTCGTACCAGCAGCAGCACAGGGACACGACTGTTGCCTTACATCACATATTTCTTTTCGATTGGGACAGTGTGCGTGAAATCGCGAACTATCCGCCTGCCGCGGGGCCCTATGCGGTGTACACGAAGGCAGAGTTCTACAGGCACGTGGACAATGTTGTGCGAAAATACTCAAACGTCACGACGTCGGCAATCGGCTCGTTCGGCTACGACTCTCCTACAGGCGACCTGATCCCCCTCGTTTTATGCAAGACCTACTACCGCAAGGGCTACGTATGGCCCTTTAATGATACACTCATCTTTGACAACTATCCGGTGCGGCGTTGCCTGGCTGTGAAAGGGCCTGAAGCAGGAAATCCCGCCTGGCTCAACTTCAGCATCGAGAGTTACCTCCGGGAGCATAACTTCTCCATTATCTTCGAACGCCTCATAAACGTTCATTTAGAGTTTACCCTCAAGACGGTGTACCTCAAGAGCCTCAGCAAGTTTGATTTGCCAGACTGCTATCGGTACAATATCACCATTTACTACAACAATGAAGCCCACGACGGCCAGCTGTTGATATCGCTTGGTGTACATTCAAAAAAGCTATACTGCACCACTAATGTGTTGTACACAGATTCTAACAAAATCGCTTATGCATGCCTCCAGGCTGTCAATGTAATTGTGATTGTTATCTGTGCTTCCTCACTAGTGCTGTGTGTCAGGTCTCTTATCCGTGGCCAAACACTGCGGAAAAAAACAGCGAGGTTCTTTGCAAAGTACTACAAGAAGAAACTTACACTATCTGATGAGCTGGAGTTTGTAGACTTCTGGTATGTCATGATCACCATCAATGACATTCTCATCATCCTGGGCTCCTGCTTTAAGATACAACTGGAGCAGCGTGTCTTAGATGGTCAGCAGTACAACTTGTGTTCAGCGCTACTTGGAACTGGAAACCTTCTTGTCTGGGCTGGGGTGCTGCGCTACCTAGGCTTCTTCAAGAAATACAACATCCTCATCCTAACAATGCGTCGGGCTTTCCCCAACATCTTGCGCTTTCTGCTCTGTGCGCTTCTTCTGTACTGTGGTTTCTGTTTCTGTGGATGGGTTGTCCTGGGACCACATCACATCAAGTTCCGCTCACTCAGCATGACCTCCGAGTGTCTCTTTGCCCTCATGAATGGAGATGACATGTTTGCCACGTTCGCTATCTTGTCAGAGAGTGACGGCATCATCTGGTGGTTCTGCAGGTTCTACCTTTACCTGTTCTTGATCCTCTTCATCTACTGTGTGCTCAGCTTGTTCTTATCAGTGATCATGGACTCGTACGAAACAATCCGTGAAATACATGAGCATGGAGCACAGCCGGGAGAGCTGCATAAGTTCATCTCTGAATGCAACGATACGGCCACAAGCACAGCATACCTCGAGGATGACCAGTCCCCAAAGAGGAGCAGGACACAGATAATAACTGACTGCTTTCCATGCTTTCGGAGGAGGGGATACAATCCCATATGACGCTTCGTGGACATTACTTCGGGGGTCCAACTAAGCTGGTGTTATTATTTAAAAGAGAATGCTAGAAGGATGCGGCCCACAGTGACTGTCACTGTCCCGTGTAGCTTTGAACTGAATCTCAGTAGACAGACTGTGCAGTGATTATGATTGATATTGTTGTACCATTGACGTAACTAGTGTCTTATTAATGTTTTACATACAGCTGTTGATGCTACTGTAAGCAGTTGTTACTTGTAGGTAATGCTAGGAACACACAAGACTGAGTGGCACACAGTAACATTGCAGGTCTCATGCTCGGCCCTCATCGTGTTTGCACTTGTTGACATCACACCATGATGTAGCCACTACTCTCTTCTCTTTATGAATGCTGACGAATGCTGACACATGTGCATCATGGCAGCTGGATATATGCATACTTGTTGAACAAGGATAACAATTTTGTGCTCTCTGCATTGTTACATCGTTCACAAAGGCAACTTTGGAGACTCAATAATGTTCCTGACAGCCATGTTAATGTCTGTTCTTCAAGAAACTTCATCACTTTTGTTTTTGACAAACCTCATGTTGTTTTGCCTTTATGGGAACCATAATACCTTTCTTATTTTATTAGTCACACAAAACTACGAAGTAGAGAAGGTTATGGCTTCAGTTTTCTGATCTGTAGACTCTGCACATGTTGCAAAGGTACCTTGTATGTAAATCTCGGGCCTGTGTTCCACTGAGATTATACAGTCGAGGGGATTTTCATTGACTTCCCACGGTACACAATGATAGTTGGCTTGTACCAAATGCTGAATAAATCTTAGGTGAAAATATGTGTACTGATGTCTTTATTTTAGTTATTATTATTATTACTCAAAAAATGCACACAAGCAAAATAACTGAAGCAAAATGGTTGCAGTGTTCTTGCTGTCATAAATTATAAAGAGCTCAAATCTTCGACATCATTTCAGCCACTGATTTGTGCAGATGCAAGCTTTGTCACTGTCCAAAAGATGCAGTATTCCTCAGCATCATTAGCAAATGATGCGAGATCTTGAATAAAGTGTATTTCAGGACTATCCATGTGCAATCCATGTGATAATGGTCCTATTATAAGAACATGACCACAGCTTCCATTCCTTTGAAATTTATGCTTTGTTCATCTGTTTTCCTGCTTTTGTTGTTTATTAAAATTTTAATATGTCCGTAACGTTTAAGAATATTGTACCTCTATTCAATTTCATTTCAAAAACATTATTCCTACATCCCTAGTTGATTTCGGTTCCCACTTGGTTTTGGATGCCGTGAATTTACTGAAACGGACAAAATGCCATCCACCCGGCTTTAGCATGAAGTTACAGCTTCATTGCAGCACGAGCTCTGTAGCTTCATGCTAGTCAGGTACATGACAATTTTTCCCTTTCATGAACTTTACTCCACCTTGCGGGTTTCTGCAGAACTGATTTGCCTGTAAAGTTACTCTGAGGAGTGGGAGAAGACTTTCTAGGAATTCTGCAGTTTTATCCATGGATAAGCTGTTCTTCTATTGAAAGGAAATACAACTGTGCCACCAGTGGGAGCTGAATCCACAACCTCAGCATGACTCGTGCGTTGCTTTAGAAGCTACGACGCCGTACCTGGCCCTGCATCCGCTTTCATGCGTATTTATGACATAACCCTGGGAGTGTTAGCCATCACTACTCGTGACCAAGGCAGTGAGTGGCACTGCACTTTATTGCAGTGAAGCTGTCGGCCTCTAGCTGGTCGGAATTTCTTGCTGCATCGCCCTCGCGAAAAAACCTTCAGCGATTGAAGTGAAAAGTACATAGATTCTTTGGTACCAAGTGTGCAACATGCAGAATAGCGTTCGATTCAATAAAGAACAAGCACAAAACAAGCATCCAAACCACATAATTGATGATAAGGCGCTCCTGCTAACAATATGAAGCACGTAGCGCTTCCCGTATACGTTTCCCGGTAAAGATTACTGTTGCACAAACTGCCGCAGCGATAGCAACATGTCGATGTGGGGAGTGATGTCACTAGCCTTTCATATATATGAGAACCAGCCTAGCATGATTTCATTGTTGAGGCACCGGTGTGGGTAGGCAACGCATAGCTAGCACTTCCGAGGAGTGGAGAAGGGAAAAGGAAACGGCAATACTAGCAGCAGCAGTGCTCTGCTGCTGGTGGTTTTACCGGGGGAAGTCTGCACGTCCACATTCCCCTGTGGCTGAATAATGTGCCGGAGGAAGAATTGAGCAATAAAGCATTGCATTCCCCTTTCACAAGTTGTAGTGGTGGTTTTCACCAGCTTTGCTGGACATCACTTTCGCAGGGCCAGGATGGGGAGTCAATTTTTTTTTCTTCCTGCGCCATCCAGCATGAAATTTATGGGGACTGAACTTGACACTGTCTGATCAGTACATCTTTCGAAAGGCTATCCATGAAATTAGATGTGCCTCGTCATCCGTGTATGTCGTAGCTATGTATTCTATGTAGAATCTCCAAATTACTGCTGTAGTAGATGAATGGCCATTAAGTGTAAATGTCTAGCGTAAATTCTCAAATAAAAGAGAAATGCAGGTTTTATTTACAGGAAAGGTAGAAAGGCCGGTCATAGCAGATATGCTGCAGCTTCAATTTTTTTTTTCTTCTGTATGCGCTCGTGTGTTGACATGAATATTAAAAATTGTCCATGGCATGCAGCAGAGTTCTATTCCTTGAGCTACATTACTCATTTACATAAGAAGTAAATATATATATATATATATATATATATATATATATATATATATATATATATATATATATATATATATAATTGAGTAATTAACGAGATGTTGCTAATAACCTTTTAAATGAATTGCTTTACAGCAGATATTGCAATTTACGGAATTGGCCGGTGATCTGACGATAACACCAGTCTTGCAATACACGGTGCCAGAATGTGCAATGAAATACATTTGCGTTCCACTTATTTTTGAGCTTCAATGCAAAACAGAAAAAAGGTGTGTGGAACGAAATGAAGGGGAACAACAATGCATTTCTGCCATAAGTTTAACGGCGCTTATCAAAATTATCTTCAAGTGGATGTGCCTTGATAACTCACTGGCTCCAGCTTGTAAATTTAAATTTGTGCTGTAAAGAAATTTAAAAGTCAATTTGCAAAATTTTAGCGATTAGTTAACTATGCATTTCTTTATTTCGCAAGGATTATTCATTGGCTGGCAGCCTTTGCCACTAATATGTCTTCTGTCATGATTGGCCGGCACATATGTCATTACGATCCACTGTAGTGCACAAACTGGTCCATCGCAGTGCATCGCCAGGCCGCAAACACAGCTGATTCCATGAGTTCCGTGTTAAAATAGTGACCATGATTATGGACATAATGACCGATACATGCCGCCCTCAATAGCAAGAAAAGAAAACGACGGAATCGGTACTTTGACGAAGCAAAATGCCCTGGAACGCGACAAGGACGGCGAATCAAATACACTGCCGCCGCGTGACCGCTTTGTCTTCAAGAGAAAGATAACTTTACGCTTACGCGAAGTTCACTGATCGTTACCTCACGTCGCACGATAAATGCTGCATCGGGAACATACCTTGGGCGGCATTTCATTGTCTGCGACAAGCCATTTTTCGCTGTTACTGGCACATTCCTTGTCGCAAAATAAAGTAACCGACACTTTGTTCTCGGCCTAAATCGGGTTTCTGTTCCTTTTTTTTTTCTGTGCTTCTATCGGCACGTAGTGCGTTGGAATCGACTAATAGTTTGCGGATACTCCGTCATAGTTCATTTGCGTGATCATACATGCACGTGCGACTCGGAGGGAACTTTTTCACAAGGAGGCCCGGCCGTTGCCACTTGTTTGTACAGGGTGTCCTGACCGCGTCTATCATGCGCCAACATTTAAAATATATGCAAATGCCACATAACTTGACAGAACCGAGGTAATGTTATTTGCCGTCGCTTGGAGGTACTCAGATTATTTGTTTTGCATTCCGCCTAATCACATCATATTTGTCTTAATTAATCAATCAACTTATCAAATATTATATTTAGATGAAAAGTGTCAATGAGAAAATTGTGGAGCAACGTGAAAAACTCCCAATCTTTCTGTTGTTCAATACATGCTACATAAAAATTATGCGTGGCTCTGCTATCGCAAACACCAGAGACCAGCGGAGCTGGGGTAAGGCCAGTGGCGGGAAAACGGCGCAGTATATATATTGCAACTGACGGTGTTCCTTTTGTGGTTCTCATTTCTCATAGAGCGTCAATGGGCTCGACAATGTTTTAAAAATCAAGAACACATTTGTTTCGGGTCTTGCGTATAGGATCTCCAGTGCACTGTCGCTGGACTTCACCGAATATCACATCAAGCTGTCCTGACCTGGCCAGCTCGAGATAGGAGCTTGTCCATGGGCTCAGATGAGATATGGTCCTATTCTTAACACCGCAAGCGTGTACTATGTACCAATGAATTGATAAACGTGCGAGTCATGTCTGTACAAATGCCCGGAAGACGACGAAAATAGCTTTCTTTTTCCTCTATTTTTCGTCAGCAGCGTTTCAGTGGAGATCGCATTCATTGTTGTGGAATGCTCGCAGAGAGTCAACAATTAAAGCTGCAGAGCTCGTTTCAAACCAGGGTGAACTTCCGTTAAAAATGAATTACTTCCACGGTTACTAGGAAAACACGACCGGATTTTGAAAAATAAGTAAATAAATAAATAAATAAATAAATAATAATAATAACAGCCAAACCCTGGTTTCAGAGCTGCACACGTAAGAAATGCCATGCAGAATAAAGAAAAGTTTAAGTACAGCGAACAAAAAAAGAAAAGAACAGCATCGGGAAAGATAACCCTCATCACCACTTCCACTGTCCAAGTTAAACGTCTAGTAAACGTTGCACTCCCCTAATTGCCCTTGCAGAAGTTTAAATAGGCAACTCCCTCCTTCTCCTTGAAGCTGCCCTGAAACCACCACTGGATCCGAGTGCATACGGGGAAGCTAACGGCGATTTCTCAGTAATTGTTCATCTACCAGACTGGTTGGGCAGCTTACGTGACCGTCCGATGGCTGTGTATACAGTCGGGCTCGGAAAAGTTCGGCGAACGCTGGACCCAATTGCTATCGCATTCTGGGAGTCGTTTGCAGTTGAATGGCAAACATGCCTCAGAGTTTGTTTTCTCTCCTCTGTTCTGGCGAGCTCGCCTTGATCTTTTATCCACGTCTGGTTCTATTTAGCTTTCCCGCGAGCCTAGAGCGCCTATATGTTATCGACTTCGGCGAGCGCGATTGTTGTCGCGCCAGGGAAGCGAGCTTCGACTGCGTATAGACATTGTATGGCCAGTGGCGAGCACGGTGTTAGAAATAGGTTAGGCTGTCCTGACACCATGGCGGCGAGTATGCTTAAACCATTACCTGAGTCGCGGCCTACACTATAGACATTTCAACCTTGGTCGATTGAATTTGCTCACGCTTAAAATGGGGCTTCGATCCAGCAAGTGGCAAAGTGATTGTCGAGTGATAAATAGCGCCACTTGCGCTGCAACGCCCTATTTTTTTTAACGAATTTACTGGCTTTTACGCAAAGCCTGTTAACCGCGCACGGACGGGTAACTTTACATACACGGTTAAAGGCTTCGCGCGCAAGTGTAGTTTCGCTAAGGTGCTCTTAGGAGGGGTGTATGGTAGGATACCCCCCCCCCCCCAAGGGGTGTATGGTAGAATACCCCCCCCCCCCCCCAAAAAAAAATATCGACTGCACTATGAGGAATAAACCTGTGGAAGCGCGACCACAGAACACCTATACAAACTGGCGCGACCTCGAGGGCCCGCTCAAAGCGGTTCAAATATCGCGCCGAAGTGTGCCGCGCGCCCCGGCGTTTAAAATTGGCAGGCGGAGTTCGGTGGCCGGATTGTTTATCGTTGTCGTTCGCGGTTTTCTTTGTTACAGCGTGGTGTAGTCTTTTTTTTTCTTTTTTGCTTATGCATGTGCGTGGCCAGCAAATGATTTGTACTAAAAGGTCATATATTATTATTATTATTATTATTATTTGTTTTAATGAGACATCCACCCAAAAGTAGCCACAAGGAAGTATGGGTTCCTCGAAAGAAAAGCCTCGCAGTTGAAGAAAAATTCGTCCTAGTAGGGGACTCGAACCATCGACTTACCTGGGCAGCCGCTCTACGTGGCTCTACCATCTGAGCTAATCAAGCGGCTAGCAGATGGCAGGGCGAAGTCGAATTTGTCAACAACTCGTAGCAAAGGCAAGAGTTCGACGTAATAGTACTTTGTAGAAAAGAACTATTAATTCAAACTATTGCCTTTGCTTGGAGTTGTTGGCAAATTCGACTTCGACCTACTAGATCTGCTAGCCGCCTAGTTAGGTGAGATGGTGGAGCGGCTGCTCTGGAAACGCGGTAGTCCTGGGTTCGAGTCCGGGACGAATTTTTCTTGAACTGCGAGGCTTTTCTTTTTAGGTTTTCTTTGTAGCAACTGCTGCGATTGTGTGAATGTCTCTTTTTCTCTTAATTAATTACTTCTCTCCTCCTTGCGAGTTTCCGCACAACTAGCTATTACGTCAAGGTCGCCAGGGTCAGCCATGACCAAGACGGCATAACAACGGCTGTATGAAGACAACGCAGTGTCGACGAAGAAGGAACGAAGTCGATGGAACGACGAAGACGGTATGACGATAATATGAAATTATGATGGTATATGACGAAGACAGCGCGATGACGTTGGCGTGAGGACAATGTGGGATGACGACCCCGACGGCATGCCAAGAGTCGGTTGACGAAGCTGGAATAGTTGGCTCACTGGGTCGGCGTAAGAGGCTGGATAGATAGATAGACTCAAAGTGCCAGAAATAGCCAAAGAATTCTAATCGCTACAAAACGTATCTTTTGCCTGAGGCAGCCCTTTAAACGCGTCTTGTGTTCCTTCGTGGGAGCGGACAGCCCATATTCAACATGCCAATGGTAGCCGTCATCTGAACTAAAACCCGCCATCGCATATTTTTACCACATTTTTCTAATATTTATCCCCAAAACTTCGTTATATCGCGCGAGACGTTGAGTCCACTTCGTAGCTAGGAGATGCTCAACGTGTTTGGCACTATGAATGCTAGTATCGACAGTAAACTCGTTAAATCGTAAATTTCGTGAATTCTGGTTTCGTTAAATCGAGCTTTAACTGTATTCGCACCTTGTTTCGAATATACTATTTGTCGAAGTTCGCGCATATGTTGTGTCGTTTTACGCTTGGTATGTTTATTTGCACTATTCCTTATAACGAGTGCTGTGTTCTCCAAGAGGTGCAATGGAACCTTTCCGTTTCTCTCGTCTCTGTCTACTTCTTTGGTTGTTTGTTTGCTTGTCTATTTACAGTAAGCATTTCTAACTTTATACCGTAATAACTATCCGGTATATGGAGCAAACAGCAGCACTACGAGGTATGCGATATACATGTGACGCGCGCGAAGTCAAACACAGAAGAAACAAGAGCAAGACACGGACCGCCAGCTTTCCATATCCTGTGCGTTTCGCACATACAATACCTCGCGTATTATCTCTTGCGCATGTCACTGCGACGTCGCTTTTATAGTTCCTCGCTTGCAACACATACCTTCTCGACGCAAGGCAGGCGAGTATCCGTACATAAAGGTGAGAACCGCCTACTATCTATTATGTAGCCTGGCAGCGATAATAGCACTTTTCATTTTATGCCGTTGGATAATGCTAGCCCTTGATAACATGTACTCGATAAGAACATCGCTCTTGTTAGACCACGTGCAGCTGATTGCCACGCTGAAACCGAGCGTGTTGGCAGTACTGAACGAAGGACACTGAGCACACCTACCGTGTGTCCCAGCTAACGTTAGCAAGGCTGTTCAACGAAAAAGAGAAAAAAAAAACAAGGCGAAAGGCACAGTTATAAGACCAGCTGTGTTAGGTCGGCAGCGTTCTGACAGCCAAACACATTGTGCAGTCTACGCAATGGTCGAATCGAGCATGTACAGGAGTGCCCATATGCAAGCAATTATGATTACTTTGAATGCTCAATTTTCACTAGCCTCACTGCTCTTAAAACACGCGCTTAAGTGCCTCAAATATCATGTCGCCGTTCACTCCTCCACAAGCTACATCACCATTCAACAATGCCTATATGCATCACGATTTCTTCCACAAACCCACAGCCACGTTTTCACGCGGAGGCCACCCTTATATAAAATCAAACGCGTGAGGTACAAAAAATCTCACCGTGCCATGTCATTTGTTCCTCGCACTTTCACCGAATGTAGTAATCTGCGGAGACACATCGCCACTGAGCCTGACGTCACACGATTCGAAGAAAACGCACGTTGAACGAAAACTAACATATGTTTAGCGATTCATCTTAAACTTTCGCTTCACATCATACCAGCGAATGTATAGTTGTGTTAATGTGTACAATAAATTCACTCGCTTAGCACTTCTCTGTATTAATCATACTTACGTGTTACATTTGTTCTGCTATAGACCATGTTTTTTGATCACAGCTTTCCAAGTCTCATTATATGGCAATCAATACTTCTTTATTATATTATATGCTGCTTAGGAGATGTCGCCTTTAGTTGGCGCCCGTTGCTCCTTTTTTTCACATAGAAATATAAAGAAAATCGCTTAAACGCACTATAACTGAAAGTCAACTCAGAAACACAGCGCCACAAAGCTGAGTCACATAAGTACATTAATGTCAACATAGAGTCCGATCATATATAAGTACTCTAGAATCATATATAACCGCACTAAAATCAGGGCACATAAGGAAACACGGCTTAGATTCACATGAACGCACATGAATCTAGGCGTTGAGTAGGCCAAAGGCGGGTCAGATTAAACACATAGAGTGCATGAGCTCGCTTATCACAGATAAGCGTTCTACTCAATAGTTTCCGGGAATATTGCTCGCTTCTAGAAATCCTTGGCGGCCCAGTAACGCTCGTATTAGTGTTTTTCTTTTTATTCGCCGGTGTGTTTTTTTTTTCAACCGATGTTTTCGTTCATATCTTTTTTTTTTCAGCTAGTCCTTTCCTTTTTCTATGTAGTGCGTAAATGTATGCCGCAGTATAATTAGATTGTTTGAATAATTGCAATGTGCTCTTGACACGTTGTAATTCCTTGTTTAGATTTCTTTATAATTCGTGTTTATTTTTACTAATTATTTATGGGCTCTGTTCAAGCTCTTGTAGACAATATAATGAAACTAACTGTATAATAGCGTATCTAAGTGATAGGTTGTATCAGCTCTGCCCCCCCCCCCCCTTCTTATGTAACAATTACATCTGCGGGTCTTCGGGTATTCCTGAATGAATGAATGAATTAATTCCTGGGCGTATACATAAATGAAGGAAATAATTAATCAGGCACCCATCAAGATAATATCTGACTAAAGGGGAAGCGAAATGCACAAATAATGAAACAGTAAATATGAGGTGGTAAATATGAGCAGCAGACGGCCAGTGCGCTGGGCTCGTGCTCCTCGATGTCGCAGTATACGCTGGCTGCCCGCTGCATGGCGGGTGACGTAAGCAGAACATGTCGTCCCGAGAGGCGCGGCTTTGCGCTCGCTGCAGCTTCCCAGTTTCGGTTGCGCGCGCTGTGATAGCCGAAATTCGTTGTGCCACAGTTCCGCGAGCACGAATTCCATTTTCCCAGGTCCAATGATTGATACGGCTTGTACGGAGACCTCGCTTCGATTTCCCAAATACGATGAGCCTCCTGAAACAAAAAAAAATGTAGAGATAATTAATGATTTTTGTTAATCAGCGAATTAATTATTACCCCGTGGTTGACACCACTGACGGCATGTCTGCGAAGGAACCGTCCATTTATTTGAAAGCGGCTTCTTTTAAATATTGCTTAACGTCTGCGTAGAAACACCCTGCAAGTAGCACACGCTTTGATCGGACGGAAGAAGCGACTGGAGGACATCAAGAACATTGCACTTTAAATTTTCACACACACACACACACACACACACACACACACACACACACACACACACACACACACACACACACACACACACACACACACACACACACACACACACACACACACACACACGCACGCACGCACGCGCGCTAATCGTTAAAAGAACTTGTGCGGAAGTCACGAAAACAAGCTTTTTATTTCAAAATGTGTTGCCGAGCTGTAGGTGTGCTATCATAGACAGTTGCGGCAATGAAGGCTTTCATAATCGACGCGTGAGTAAAACATTGGCTGCATACCTGCGTCGAGAGCGCCGTGGGTGGTGGATGTTTGGTGGTGAATCGAATAGTTGCTATTCGATTCGTATTCTATAAGAAAATTAGCTTTTCGACATGTTCGAATATTCATTTCTCTTCGAATATAAAGCATGACACTTGAGATGGCCGGGACGGTCATAATTGTTTATGCATTCTATGTGTGCCTCTTTATTAAGAGTTTTGCAATGTAGTTCTGAGGCTTCGCCTAGTTGATACATATTTACCGGATCTTCTTTGTGTTTGTTTGTTTGTTTGTTTGTTCTTGGGCAAAAAATACATTGCGTTCTGTTACTTCTGTAAGGATACATTATGCACATTATCTCGAAACGTTAATTAATTATAGTGGCTTATCAAGAACGAAATATTAAACGCATTTGTACTCTGAATGCTCGAAAGCAATCAGCCTCGCTGGATGTCATACTTTTTTGTTTCATGAGGGGCACACCGAAATGTGCATGAATTCGTTTCTTATTCACTCTGGTGGCTTATACAGTAATATAGGCTATGGCTTACCGCTGCTGAGCCCGAGGTTGAGGGTTCGATTCCTGCGGCCGCCGCGGCTACATCTCTGATACACCCTCTCCCCCCTTCCCCCCCAAAACACACACATACATGTGCAATTCGCAATACCCCTTTCTCGGTTTTCACCGGCTCGGCAATAAATCATACAACGTATGCGTATAACCTCGCGCTCACGACGCGTATTCATTCGGCTCTGCGAAGTCCCTGGCCATTTGCCATTTATTGTGCGGCACCGCTACGGACGTCACTGATGCTACAACGCCCGCGCAGCTGTGGAACGCGTTTGCGGTGTCTCGTTTCTCGTTCGCTTGGGGGCTTTCCTGACCTCGAGGGAGTTTTTGTGTCGCCTTCTGGAGCAACATGGCGGGCATTTCGCTGGACTGGCAGAGGGCCTCACAAACGTTCGCTCGAGTACAGGACATGCTGTAGCAGGCACGCTTTGTACTCTCAAAAAAGACACTCCGCTGTACACCTTTGGCATTGTAACAGAGGGTGTTCGAATATTAGAAATGTTCGAGAAATTTCGCATTCGACTCGAGAATTCGCCGTCGGAAGTTGTTGGACATTCGTTTCTGTCCGAATATCAGTAATAATAACGCCATTTGGAGTCTGCTGGGAAAGTGAGATGCGAAGTGTACACGGTGACTGTTCCGAATGATTCTGCGATGAGGGATATGCTGTAGCAGGCACGCTTTGTACTCTAAAAAAAGACACTCCATCGTACACCTTTGGCATTGTGACAGAGGGTGCTCGAATATTAGAAATTTTCGAGAAATTTCGCATTCGGCTCGAGAATTCGCCGTCGGAAGTTGTTGGACATTCGTTTCTGTCCGAATAGAAGTAATAATAACGCCACCTGGAGTCTGCTGGGAAAGTGAGATGCGAAGTGTACACGGTGACTGTTCCGAATGATTCTGCGATGAGGGCCAGCCGCGGTTATTGCGGAGATCGATGCACCAGTTGCAGAGCGAATTTCACGGATCGAGTAGCAAGCTGGTACTTCGGCTCAGTCATTTGTCAGGCAACTATCTCGTTTTCTCGGCTGAGGCAAAGCGATTTATTATTTGCACACCCTCACCATGTTTGCCATGGCTAAATCTCTACCGCTTAAAGCCCTGCCGCTATGATGGTGGCGTCATCTTTAGGCAAAACAATTTATTATTTGGACACCTTCACCATGTTTGCCATGGCTAAACCTCTACCGCTATGACGGTGGCGTCATCTCGTGACGACGCGTTCAATCGACGCGCGAATAACTCTTCTTCTCTGCGACGACTAGCCGCACTGCTAAATTTTCTTTTGCAAGAAAACATTAAAAGACATCTATGGCAATTTTTGGAATATATCTTTTCCGTTATCTTCTGTTTTCTACTACCTCGCTTTTTTTTTGTCATTTCACCAAAGTAATCTGTTTATTGTCTTTCTGTAAATTTCAAAGAAAAGAATTGCTAGACGGTTTATTCAATTCAGGCAGTAACTTTTACTCCCCGCATGACTGCAGATTTCATGAAGTGCGAGTGAGTCAGATGATGGAATGAGCAGGTTATACGTATACAGACAAGCACGCTATACGTAGAACATATGATTTTGACCACCTGACAAGATATATCTGGCGCCAAGACAACCGGCACTACCGGACACATTTAAGTAACCACATTGCGAGTATATACCGTGTGTCCTAGCCATGGTCCTAGCTATAACGCTAGCCAAGCCGCCTACAGGAAAAAAAAACATTATCATAAAAACACAGAGCGAGATTGAATATAAGGCCTACGGTGCTAGGTCGTCATGGGTCTGACTGCCGAACATCGTAAGTCGTATAATTGTACCTTGCACCGCATATTTTAAATATCTTTTTTTTAAAGCAGTTTGGCATAAGTTACCTGGGACATATAGCCATGCTCTGAGCGGCATGGGCTCGCTGCAATTCCAGCTGTATTTTGTTCACAAACTAAGACCAGTCGAGTCGCTCATACGAGGCATATTTGCTTACGTGGCTGGTGAAGCTGCACACATATGTTGAGGATAGTAAAGAGACGAAGAAATCTCGTTTCCTGCACAGTACTGATGACAAATTTTTCTCTTTACCGTTTCGAGAACAGTTTTTGTTAAACTCAAGAAAAATTCTGTCTTTGATATCATAAACAGAATAACTTACTTTTTGAAATCTTGCATCAAAATAAACTTTCAGTTTTTTTTCTTTTTCTTTCGCTTTATTTTTTTACATTGTAAATTCTGTGCTGATTTGCTGCAGTGTTTCTGGCGACAGCGTAATAAGCATCACTAATGTATTTTTCATAGAGTTAATATACTGACTGAGTTGGTTATACGGACAATAGCTATGATTGCGCAACGGTGAAACACAATTAATAACAGCTCACGTTGTGCTTGAGCATAACGTCGCAAGGTGCCGCCTGCTTCTGGTTCCTTGTAATTGTTTAAGCTACGTGTGATAGATAGCGTTGTTAGAATTTTTAGCATTGGAAAAAAAATACTATCGTAGTGTCCAGGTGGTTGATCAAAGGGTTCGACTGATTAACGCTTTGACTATTCGTGGTGAAGGAAACATATGTTACAATTTCGAAATTTTAGTGCCTAGCCGTAGTGAAGTCACGTCTGCTTAGTAGACACCACTTTTGGCATATCCCTCCCCAAAATCTGCTAAAAATACTTTGGTGCTCCAGTTAAACCTGGCTCGGACCGCAAGAGGGAGGGTTTTGGGAGCCGGGATTTCTGCTAAGAAGGCAACCTCAACATATGTCTTCTAAAACACATAATTCGAAAGTTTAATAGAGAATCGTTTAATTATTGCTACCTGCGCATTGGGATGTCCGCTTCTTGACGACGTCTACCGGAACAGGCGGATTTGCGCTAGTGCATGCTGCATGTGATTTTTAACTAACCTGTTCGAACGACAATAATAATCACTCATTCAACCACTTATTTCTATCAATCATTTATTTACCGGTCCCAGGAACAACCTTAAGGTCTGAGTGCCGGCGGACACATGAATTTAAAAAAAAATCAGCAGGGGAATATAAATAAAAAAATGAATAAACAAGTTTGAAAAGAATAGTATAGATACAACAAGGCGCGAGGTCAATACAGAAGAAAAAGAAGAAGGGCAGCTGAACAATGTGTGAAGCTATGACACAACAACACAAAGCCAGGAGCGATGACGGTGAGTTATGAAAAATATCGAGATCATGAAAATAAGCGCTATAAAGACCCTCTATTCTGTGGACCGTTGAGTGTTTGAGATGAGAGGTAGGAACATGGAAAGTTCTATGTTCTCTGGTGACCTTGCGCAGAATGCGAAGCATGATACAACTGAGGAGTTCGAGGCAGGTGATAATACCGTGAAGGGGTTTGAAAAGAAACATAAGTTCTGTGCGATTACTTCGGCAGCGAAATATAAGGGCAATGACAATAATCCAACAGTGCTAGAACAAGGTCCGGTGTCCGTGTTAGCAAAGCGGTGGTGATGCGTGCTTAGAAACTTCTATAGAGCGCAGCTCTCGGGTGCCCGTTCCTGCAGCGAGCGTCGGCGTAAGCGAGCGAACGAGCGCAGTGAAAAAAAAAGATGAAATCGAGCGCGGAGCGCAGCGGGCCACGAAAGACGCGAAGAGGAAAGCAGCGAGGAGGGTGAAGGCGGAACCATGAACCGGAAAGCGGAGGAGGAGCGTATGGCGAAAGTACAGTGAACTATAGTCGGATACAACTTTAGAAAAAAGGGGAGGCCCCGCCCAGATGACCGAAGCGGCGAAGTCACCGGCCGTCCGGCGCATGACGTCGGTTCAGAGTGCTCGCCCATTGGTGGATGCTCGTGTGCATCTGCCTCGGAGGAGTGAACGCCCCCTTTTTTCTAAAGTTGTATCCGACTATAGAAGCAATTCTAGTACACTGTAGCGAAAGGGTCAGAAGAAATTTCGCATTAGGGAGTATCGTCATCGATGGCGAATTTTTTTTCTCGACCCGATCTGTAATGTCACTGTTGGATCTATAGAGATGATGATGATAATAGTAATAATAATAACAGCATCGTCTTGTGTATATACGCCCGCTACGTTATCAACTTAACTGTTACACAAATTTAGTAGCTTCATATGGGGCTGCATTTTGTAAGGGTTCTTGGTCCTCCGAATCTTCTTATGTATCATTTGTCGCAACGAGTGGCATGGTCCCGAAAATATAAGGGACGTGGCTCTGGCTTTGCGGGAGCCAGTGCTCGGTGTATTAGTGCAAAAAGAATGAAAAATGAAAAGAATCGTTACAAAATGCGGATCCTGCTAACATCTAGCAAAACTTTTTGTTGGGCTAGTTGGTGCATTACTGAAGTACTATAGCGCCAAACAGACGACACAGGAAGAAGAGACACGCTCGTCCGTGTCTCTTCTTCCTGTGTCGTCTGTTTGGCGCTATAGTACTTCAGTACTGCTAACATCTATTTAATTCTCTCTCTCTCTCTTCTGTCCTCGCTGAATGTAATATCGCGTGATCACAGGCCTCGATCGCGTTGTCTTTACCAGTATGCCGCTTTTGTATGATCAGTTAACAGATGCGCGTTTCTTACATTACACATATGTGCAAGGATAGATTTTCAAATTTCTTCTTAGATAATAGCTTATTTTTTAGGAAGCGGACAACGTATAACGCGCTAACCATTCGCGAATTACGGCCGTAAAATATGCCGTGTCATGCATTCACCAGTGATATGACATTCTGTTTTAAACATTATGTAGTGGATGATGCAGCAGCAGCTGTGAACACAACACACCTGTCTAGTCATGTTCATATTATTGCATCTACGACAAACAGATGCGTGAAATGAGCGCAGAACAGATTTTTTTATTATTATTACTTTTATCATTGTCTGCCTTCACAATTACCGGCTCGACTGTCCTCTCTCAGTCTCCTGCTGTGCACACCAGTGCGTATACGCATGTGACACTGTATTCACGCTGCTCACGGCTACGATTGCTGCCCCTGGAAGCCTTACATATGACGTCTTATACGACGTCTATATGACGCAGCCCCTCTTGTCGCCTTCGTGCTCTTTATTTTAATGTTCCTTGCGGAGCAGGCAAAACTGTATTGTTCAGTGACGACGCCTTGTTTACGCGTTCGACGCACATGTCCCTCCAGCGTCAGCGTATACGGAAGCTTGGCCAATGAGTGCTTCATGTCTCAGAGAAAGGAGCAGCCATCGCGCATTTTGCGCCGCCGATACCTCCGTGATCCGTCCGTTCGACCACATCTTTAACTGCACCGCCTGTGCGACCGCCTTTGACTATTGTTGCGCGTAACATCGCGTTATGTGTGAATTTTTCTCGTTTTTCTTTTTCTCTCTTCTCCTTTTATTCCCTTTACCCCTTTTCCAAGCACAGGGTAGCCAGCCGGTACTTACACTGTCTTTCCTTCCCTTTTGTCTCTCTCTCTTGGCAGCATACGATTAATGAAAAGTACCATAATAACGTAAAATGTAAACGCTGAGATATAACACCCTTCACGACGTAGAATGGCTGCCACCAACGTGATGCCCGCCGCCGTGCAAAACGCCCTTGACACACCCGTTCATGTGGGTGAGTTTTCACGTGCGGCGTAACTCTGATGAAAACAACCTTGCGCCAAAGGAAAACACCAAAAAGCCAAAAGGCGTATCCACTTAGGCTTCGAGATAAGCGCCGTCAAACTTGCATTCTTAATGCATGGTTATAAAGATTAAAAAATTATGGGATTTTACGTGACAAAATCACAATGTGATTACGAGGTACGCCGAAGTGGGATACTCCGGATTAATTTTGGCCAGCTGGTATTATTTAACGTGCACCGAATGTGCGGTATGCACGGGCGCTTTTGCATTTCGACTCCATCGAAATGCGGCCGCACAGACCGGGATTTTATCCCACGCCCTCGGGCTTAGCAGCGCCACACCAAAGCCATTATATGCCACCACGGCTTGTTATGCATTCTTGTTCCACTTACAGTGGGTGAAAACGCTGTTTTCTGCAAATGGCTTTTCTTCAG
Organism: Dermacentor albipictus; assembly: GCF_038994185.2. Lineage (NCBI taxonomy): Eukaryota > Metazoa > Arthropoda > Arachnida > Ixodida > Ixodidae > Dermacentor > Dermacentor albipictus. The sequence continues at coordinate 134,234,314 of NC_091825.1, read as the reverse complement.
ATGCCTGCATTTGTACAATGTTACGAATTTGTTGTCTCAAACACCTTTCTTGACAAAGGCCAACGATCGAAACGTCGGATTAAATGTACCAATATGGGTAACGTAGTATGTAGATCCTTTACCACAATAGTTACGTGTAGTCGACAGGTGATAGAGTGGACATATATGGTGCTGCCTCATTGCACCATCGAATTTCGAAAACAGCGTTTTATGGGAGTAATGCGCATTTCGAACAACGCTCTTAAAAAATGTTTACACCCTTTGGGGCTTATTTTGTCCCACAACAGTAATCATCATATGCCTTACTTGATACTTTCCTGTCGAGAATGCTGTGTCACGCTGATAACGCGCAAGCCGTTCGTGGTGGAAGTACCGGGCTCGCAGCGTTAAAGAAAGGAAATGTATACAAGACAGGTGACCATTATCGTTGTGGGACAAGATACAACTCAAAGGGTGTAAACTTTTTAAAGAGTGAAATGTTCCAAAAACAGTTGCACCCTTTCGGGTGTATATTTGCCACACAACGATAATGGTCATCTGTCTTGCCCGCATTTCATTTCTTTAACGCTGCGAACCCGGTACTTCCAAGTCACGAACGGCACGCGAGTTATCAGCATGATAGAGCATTCTCGACAGGAAAGTAATGAGCACAGCGTTTTCAAGAAAGGAAATGCGGGCAAGACAAATGACGATTATCGTTGTGTGGCAAATATACATACCAAAGGGCGTAAACTTTTCTTACAGTGTATGTAGCTGAACGTCAAACTAAAGTGAAATATTCTCATATATTTACGGGCACGGTTAAGCTATCATCGCATGCCGCGTAGACAGACGTAGACAAACTGCCGCGTAGACAGACTTTTCACAATCGCGTTGGCTTTGCGAAGCCGCGTCCAAGAAAACGGTCGAGTCAAACGTTATCCCTCTGATCGTGTAACCTGAAATAGAAAGTGGAGCGCTGTTGCTTGCGAACCGGAAAACTGTGTACAGCTGGCGGGGCGCGAATATACATCCGCCCCAAAGCGGAACACTCTGTTGCGGATCGCTTGTCGGCGTGGCTGAGGGTATTTAGACGCGAGAGGAATTTCCCGCCCCATGTCCTCGTCGCGTGTCACGTCACAAACACGTGCTCCTTGCATCACGTGGTGCGCGCCGCCCCGCGCGAACGACGGTGCGTTGCAGCGAGGCGGAAAACTGGCATAAAACAGGCACGGCGCGCTCAGCTGCCATTGACCGTAAAAATCTCGAATGGGATGCGAAATGTGTAAGCAATGTACACGCGCAGGGAGAACATGCACGTGACTGCAACAACAGCGCGCAGTATCTGCCTTTGTCCGGAACTTATCACGCAGGGCACCGCCCTCTCACGTGCTTCGCTGTTTGAACGGAGCGAGCTGTCTGCAAACCGATATGTGCGATGCACTGCTTCGCGTCGACGCCGCGAGCAGGCCGTGACAAGCGATGACTGCGGTGTTCATGGACGGCGACTGTCACGATTCGTCGATCGAGGACCTACCGCCGGGCGGCAGCTCCGTCACAGACGGCTTCGACGAGAAACTGCGCCGCTACTTGGAACGCTACAGCCTCGGGTCGTCGGTCAACGTTAGCGGTGAGTGCGACAGCGTAGCGAGTCACGTCGATCCCTCGGAAACATGTGTGCGCGACGGTGTTCACGAGGAACTGACACGCCAGCCACATGCCATGGAGCGTTACATGCGGCTCAAGCTGCGACGATTCTTCATGAACCCGCTGGAGAAGTGGCGACACAGAGGTCGCTTCCCGTGGAAACTGACACTGCAGATATTCAAGCTAGTAGTGGTGACTGCGCAGGTAATCTTATTTGGCTTGGAAAGCGCCAACTTCCAGCGCCAGCATCGGAACACTTACATGGCTCTCGAGCACATTCTGCTGAACGATTGGGACACGTCGCGGGATGTGCTCATTTATCCGCCTCCCGCGGGACCGTACGTGGTGCAAACTAAAGACAAGTTCTACCAGCACATCAGAAACGTCGTGGTCCGGTACAGCAGTATAACGACTGATCCGGTGGGCACTTTCGAGTACGCCTCACCAGACGGCTCTCTGCAGCCAGCCATCTACTGCGAAACTACGTACAAGGATGGCCGGGTCTGGCCATTCAACTCGACGCTTAGTTTTGACAGTGAAACTGTTACCAACTGCACAAACATTACCTCTCGCACGCCTGGCGGCGACTGGAAAGACTTCGACTTGGTGAAGTTCCTGGGCAGACAAGTCTCCTTCGATGAACTGATCAAGGCTAGAATTTCGTTTTCTCTTAAGGCACTGTACTTGACGAACACAAACGGGGCAAGGTTCTTGGAGTGCTACGAGTACCATTTATCCGTCGTTTACGATAACTCAAAGCATGATGGTGTGATCGCCATCCAAATGCATCTGTCCCCTAGCTGTGCCCAGTGCCGCAAGAGCACCCCTAGCATGGCACCACCTATGGCTTATACCCTGCACCAGTGTCTAAATGTCCTCATCATAGTAACCTGCGCCTTGTCGACGGTCTTGTGCATCCGATCGCTCTACAGAGGCCACAAACTCATGCGGAAGACGTCGGCATATTTCACCGACTATTTATGCCGGGAACTCTCGTGGAGCGACAAGATAGACTTCGTTGACTTTTGGTTCATCATGATCATAGTGGATGACGTGCTGCTGGTAGCTGGATCTGCTGTCAAGATCCGCATTGAAGAGCGGCTAGTCCCGAGCCTGATGTACACCGTGTGCTCATTGCTACTGGGTTGTGGGTGCCTCTTGTGCTGGTGTGGGTTACTCCGCTATGTAGGTTACTTTAGGGTGTACAACGTCCTCATCCTCACATTGAAGAAGTCGGTCCCCAACGTCATCCGCTTTTTGCTGTGCACTATGCTTCTGTTTTGCGGCTATGTCGTCTGTGGATGGGTTGTCATTGGCCCGCATCACATAAAGTTTCGGACGGTGTCCACCGCCGCTGAATGTCTGTTTTCGATCATCAATGGAGACGATATTTTTGCGACTTTTGCCATGCTTATCGACGGAAATGACCAGATTATATGGTACTTCGCGCAGGCCTATATGTACAGTTTCGTGATCCTGTTTGTCTACGTCGTGGTCAGCCTGTTTGTGGCCGTTTTTGTCGACGCTTACGAAACCATACGTGATGCACAAGCCAAAAATGATCAACCAAGTGCCATGTGGGTCTTCATTGCAGAATCCAGCGACGAGCCCACTAGCGGCGCGTACCGGTCTGACGACGAGCTTGAAAAGCTGCGGCCATTGTCCCGCGAGCTATCTTGATAGAAAAGGATGTGTACATAGTGTATTTACATATACTGTGATGATATATCAGAGCCAAATCAGATGCACTGTAGCAAATTATTCTTACGTCAGTTTGCCTGGCAACGCTGAGAGTGCACGTGAGCAGTCGGAACAGCCTGTGCCAACCTGGCCTGCATTGTGATCATAGTGTAGCAATATATTGTGGTTGTGATCCAGTTGTGTAATTCAGGAGCATGTTCAGAAGAGAAGGTTGCCAGCCGTGCAGCGACTTCTGCAGCTTTAGATCTGTTTTGTGCCTTGTAGCTTGTGCATCGGCATGCGATCACGTGCTCAGTTGAGAGTTGGCAAAAAACATTATCGGCAGGTGTGTTACTGCCTACAACATGTAACTAGAGTGATATGAAGTGCTGAACATTATGTGCTGAAATTATGAAGTGTTTTTATAACTTCATTAAACCGTTTAGCAAGCATTTGTTGTGGTGTGTAATACCAACCTGGTTGCTGTGGATTGTCACAGTAGCTGTCAAAACCTGGTCCCTTATGTAGGGATACCCCTCAGTTGATTCATATGATCAACTGCTCATAGCTGGACAATACTGGTGACAAAGGCACCAGGCCACTCCAACCACTGACTAAGTGCAAAAGAGGAAAAGTAAAAGAATAGTTACATTATCCCAACCCTGCATCATATTGCTAGGCTGAAGTCACACTTTGTATTAAGCCGGCCTCTCCAACATAGTGCTACATTCCATTCCGAGTACAAGGTTGACTGATGTACTCCCAAGGATCTTTACCTGCAACTTCATTAAACCGTTTAGCAAGCATTTGTTGTGGTGTGTAATACCAACCTGGTTGCTGTGGATTGTCACAGTAGCTGTCAAAACCTGGTCCCTTATGTAGGGATACCCCTCAGTTGATTCATATGATCAACTGCTCATAGCTGGACAATACTGGTGACAAAGGCACCAGGCCACTCCAACCACTGACTAAGTGCAAAAGAGGAAAAGTAAAAGAATAGTTACATTATCCCAACCCTGCATCATATTGCTAGGCTGAAGTCACTTTGTATTAAGCGCCTCTCCAACATAGTGCTACATTCCATTCCGAGTACAAGGTTGACTGATAAAGTACTCCCAAGGATCTTTACCTGCCAACAGTCTTTCACTGTGATGTATTGCGACTTCTGCAATGTTTCGCTAGAAAGGAAATTCAGGCTAATGAACGATTTCAGATACAGGACACAATGCTCCATCCTGTTTCTGTGGCCATTCCTTTTCTAATGCACTACGATTCACACGCCACTTCTGAAATGGCTGATCTGCTTTACAATTCACATCACAGTCCTGGCTTCTAAAGTTACGGCTTGCGACATCTGCACACTCGGCTCCTAACTAATTACTGCACAGGGTCACCAACAGTCTAAAAAAAAACGCTAAGATGCTGGCGAAAAGTTTTCAATTGCATGTAAACTTTATTCGGATGGCACAATATAAAAAATAACGCAACAGTAGGTACAGCCGTCATGATTTTCGGTATGCTTCCCAGCTGCCTCAACACCGAGCCTTGTGCCTTTCTGCACATTTAGTGCCTTCTCTGTACAGCTCTTTACAAAATATTTAACCAAAACAAGACATAGATGGCATTTTCTGAGGGTAATGTCATCTATAATTGACGTCATTTGCTTCATGTCTCAGCAGGATATTCGACGAAATTCATAAACATTCACTGTACACAGTGAAACATATCACCCGTTCACGTGATTCCTTTATACGTTGCCTATTGTCAAGCAAACTAAAGTGCAAGGGCAGAAACGAAAAAATTCAGCTCTCCAATGGAATGTGAACCAAAACATACGCAGCGCATTAAAAATAAAGATAACACTATAACTAAATCAACATTGTGGCTCGATTTTCTCCGCATAGACGGCATAGAAGGCTATTTTTTGCAGCAATGCATCGATCGGGCGTTGTACCACATGGTTCGGCCGCAGTAAAAAACCGAGTGCTATTCTAAATACACATCCAAAAGTTTCTTCTCTCCATGGCCTGGCTTCTGCTTTGTGTTTGTCTTTTCGTGGCGTCGATGCTCTATGGGAATGTTGGTCAGCATGGGCGGCTTCACAGGAGTCCTTGCCGTTTTACCAAGGGGCCTGGCTCAGTACAGCTTCTTCTCAAACCTAGAAAAATTAGTAGAAACAGGAATGTCAAGTTGGAGAACTTTGTTCATACTGCTGTGAAAATGTACAACAGTACATGTAAATGTATGGCTGCCAAAAGGAAACTTCAGTACTATTCTTTACAGCGGAAGCTGTGCCCCACTTAGTTTTTGCATTGAGTTCTTGCTCACTGCTATAGGTGCCTTTTTTGTGGTAACCTTATGCGTAGCGTAAGCGTGGCAGAAAAATTGATTTGGCCTTTTCTAATTACTTTTCCAAATTGGCTATGACTATGCATGCTTGCAATGTAATTAGTGCACCCCTATCATTCAGTGATAGCTTCATGTAGGATCATTCCCCAACTGCGGCAAGTTGTTTTTTCACCCACTTTCAATTCGATTAATTTATTTCAATTAGTAAGTAGACGTAATTTCCCCTGTGTTGTCCTTGGTGTCTTTGTTTGTTGGCTTCTTATGATATGATTAATAAAAATCGGGTTCCTCGGTTAACCCCCTTTCTTCTCGTTCACCGCACTATACAGTGGTTTACTATTAATTTAGCTCGAGTGAATTTGATCCTGACTGAAGGTCTAGGATGGCGTCCATAGCCAGAACGGCAGCACACAATGATTAAGTACTAGGGGTGTGCGAATATTGAAATTTTCGAATACGAATCGAATACGAATAAGGCGAAAAACTGTCTTCGAATATCGAATTGAATATCGAATATATGTGTAGTATTAAAAAATTGCAAAATGAGGTAACAATAGCTTTATTACCCTTTTAAAAATAATACTGCATTTTACTAGGCTGCTTCAGGTTAAAGAGGCACTCATTATAGGTAATGCATTCAGGTAATGTCAGGTAATGCTCTGTCAGGTAAACGCTTGTTACAGATTATCGCGAAGGAAAATTGACTGCTCAACATGTTCAGAAAGTAAGGGCTCTATGCACTGTGACAACATTTGTCCAGGTAACATTTTCTAGGTGCATATTTTATTGCGCATACTTACAAAGCCCGAAAATACATCATATATTGTTATGAAAGAGCCCTGGAATAAAACTTGGTAAAAAAAAATCGAAACTGATCATGTCTCACGGGCCTGATGCAGATAGACTGGAACAGAGCGTACACATTCATAGTAAGGTTCGTTACAGCACTTAAGATCACAGTGCTGTAACGCTGTGTCGTCGTTTTGTACCTTCTTTTGTCCCTGTTTTGTGTTGCGCTGTAACGAACCTTATTATGAATCCCAACAAACTGACCCAACTTGCCATCTTGATGCAGAGCATACAGATAATGAGCGGATCATGAGAAGCTCTCAGTGAATAAACATGTTTTTAGGAGAATGTGGAGCAAGCATATAATTTGTTAATTGCTAAATTATTCACAGTCTGTCCGAATATTCGCCGTTTCGACCATTATTTGGCCGTCCTCGAATATTCTGGAATTTACGAATATGCATTTCTCGAATCGAATAGGCTTCGAATAAGGAAAATATTCGATTCGTATTCGAAATTTCGAATATTCGCACACCCCTATTAAGTACTGTAAAGACCCAATTCTAATGTGCATCTTTTTTACAAGCAAACTGGTGCAAAAATTGTGTTTCCAATTAGATATGAAACCAAAACCATGTTAACGGTGTTAGCAACAGTCTGCAATCACAGTTAGTGTCATCACCAATTTCTTCACAAGAGGTCAGCAGAACAAGTTTTCATGCAGGATGGCGAACCGCTGCTGTCATGCTTTGACTATGAATGCTCATTCAGAAGATAGGTTATTTTACATACTAAGCTGGTGAAGTGGTTAGTATGGACATGGGCCACAATCCCGTTTGCGACTACAGTGGTGTGGTTTGAGAAATGCGAACTATCAAGCACAATACACCAAAAGGAAGGCACAATGACGCTGGTCCAGAGACTGCAATAAAAAACTGTTCCAGGAATGACAACAATGGACGGTAAGCGATTACCAGAATATGAGGCATGCAGCATTTCCTGCATTATAAAATTGGGTGCACATTACATTTGGGTGAACAGTGTTTTCTATTATTACACCTACAAAAACTGGGTGGATGTTATACTCCGGTGAGGTGAGCAAATTTAGTGTCGCTTTGAGTGAGTATGGTTTGGGGGCTTGCCATTCGCAGGACTAGAGTGTAGTGTCCAGCATGGCAGCTCTTTCAATGCATTCAAAGTGAAGCCAAAGGACTAACACTGTTGGGGGCGCTGCGATCGGTAGCACTCGCGCAGCGTGGCGCAGAGGTAGAATGTCTGCTTCCCACGCAAAAGACCGGGGTTCGAATCTCCGCGAGGGGTAGTGTTTCTCTCTCTTTTTTAAATACTTCATGCTTTGATGTTTATATTCTTTATACTGCTGCTTAATACTTGATTTCGTTGCTATGTAATGCAACAAAGAGTGAACCATAACATTGAGGAATAACAACAAAATTAAATGTTTCAACATCGAACAATAATTTCTGCAGCACCACCCAACGGAAATGAACAAAACTATCCCAACCAAAGCATGGCCTCCGAAACTAAGACGCATACACAAGCCTGCCGACGCCGGCTCTACAGGCTCCGCTGGCTTCACTGGCTGTGCTTTCCAAAGCCATCGACGCAAAACGGAAACAGGCTGTGGTAACCGACATTCGGTGACCGCGAAACGGCGCATGTTATTATTTAGCAATTAATAATTAGTGCAGCTTAATATTTCTATTCAGTGAACCGATTAGAGGTTCATGCTGCTAAGGAACAGCACACAGAGATTTCTGCAACGCTATAGCCAAGGTTAACTGCACTTGCAGCACCAGAAACACTACACATGCACAAACTGAAAAGTGGGCACTCGTGAAGAAAGAAAAAGTCACGCATTCAAAAAATCTAAAAAGAAAAAAACAGCAGGAAAGGGAAAGGTTACTTACGAGTACAAGCCATGCACTCCACCCTCAGCCTGAGCAGAGACTGATCTCTTCTCAAACTTGATGTCACCCGAGTACATGTTTGTCCTGCGATGAAATTATAGGAGCAAATTAACAGCCGTGGAAGCAACAGCCTAATGCTTTCATGAAGAGCCACAATATGACAAGCACGAAAGCATAGAGATTTATTGAACAAGAAGGCTCCCACATTTAATCACCTGCTCCCCACGAGACCTAAAACAAGCACGAATGGCTTTCTTGTTCGCCGCTGCCAGCGGCAACATTTATATTGTCAAGAACTCTCGTGTGCCATCGAATTCTGAGACATATGTGGGCATGTGTGGCTACTCAGTTTTTGAATCACTGTAGCTGTGAAAGACAACTTGCTGTGCAAATGCAATAAATTGATTGAAGGGGTGCATTTCTGTGCGCAATATATGCTACGCATCTCTCCCCCAGAGACTCGCACAGGTTGCAATTAAATTTCCATATCTGTACGATTATTATTTGACCATGATTGTAATGTGAAACGTTTAGAGGCTTAGACACAAAGAATAACACAACCTGATGCTATGTAGATGATGCACATGATGCTATGTAGCCAAGGGCTTAGGTAGGTGCACTGATAGGTAAGCTGGCTTAGACAAAACATTTACTCTCCTGGAAAGTGCAGGGTCTAAGGGTGCATTAAGACAGCTACAAACTTCCGCTATCAATGGCAGGCGAGTTCGAAGTTTCAGAGAAAATTGATACCATACACCATGGTTCACTTAAACCTACTGCCGAGAGCTTGCTGGTGAACTCTAAAGACCAGGATTTCAGGCATGTGATAGTATGTGTTGTCAGGTGTGTCACCATGGTGGAATTTTGATGTTTGGCTATCCACTTTGTCTAGTGTTTTGCCACTGAACACAAACATTGCACGAGAAATGATGCTTCAGTTATCTACAGGCAGAGCTTTACTACATATATAGAAGTACAGGACAATCCAGCAGAAGTAAATGTTAAATATTTTGAGTAGTGTAGACCATAGCAAAATGAGGTTTTCACAAATACACAGAAAAATATGATATTTTTAGAACAAAAGATTTCATAACCAGAGTAATTAAATTCGTTGCTCAGAGGTGGCACTGTTGCAGCCAAACTACACAGATAACTAGAATATAGAGGAGGTTTAAAAAAAAGATATCAAGGAGAGAGGGAAAATGCTAGACTGTGATACATAGCTGTAAAACCGGATTAGGTCAAGCAGGCTAGGCAAACACTGGTTTTTGTTACCACCACGTTTGAAAGGGGATGCCAATAAAAATCGTGAAGTGACACCTGTCAGTGACAAATGTGAGTACCCTGGCTGCAAGATTTCCCGTTATGTAAAGAAATGTTTTATGTTTTCCCACACATTTATGTGAAAACTGGATCTTGCTATGGCCTATACTCTTCAAATAATTACATTTTTACGTTTTCTGTACCCCTATCAAGAGTTTCCATTGCACTGAATCAGCTCATTTGGGGCTCATGGAATACTCACTTGAGCACGTCCAGGCTGCGAGTGCCAATGTCCTGGCAGCCAAACCTGATGCCAGTGATGAGGTACGGCACGTAGCGGTGGATTGATCCTTTGTCAACAATGGTGCCTGTCACTCCCTGCGCCACCCGGACCTTGTCCTGTTCGCTGAAGAGGCAAAGGACTCATTACTGCATCTTCCTACGAGTACTATGCCTCATTGTAGCTTGGCAAGAAAGGATGCTCTCTAATGCGGCTGAGGCCATGGCAAGTAGAAAGTGTGCCATGTCTGAAAGTTGCCACAGGAAGCTGCATGCCTGCCAACTTGCAGTTCTCAATGATGACTATAGTAGGCAACAACCTAAGACTGCAGCAACAAACATACTGCTGTCCACCTCAAAAGAGCATTTGCACAGATGTGCCAGCCAACCATGTTTGCTCGTTTTCTTTGATGTTATGGCAGAGACAGACTTCCTTAAATATTAGCATATGTCAGGCACTTCTTTTGAAGTGCGGAGGCACAGAGGGCAGGTGCACTGTGGTTTTGTAGGCGGAGCCTGCACTGACTTAGGTAACCAAGAATACATGTTACAACTTAACCCTGTATTCCCTCCAGCTGCCACCAGCTCCATACTAGCTACCTGTGAAATTGCCAAGCAACTGAACTTGAGCCAGTCAAGAATATTTCATCACATATTAAAGAGTATGAAACTTGTGCTCGTTCACTGCACACTCAACTTCACAACGCACACAATTGTTCAGAGATGCCCGTCTTTCATGGAAATCAGTTCATTCTTCCCAAAGCCAGCCACTAACTGGAAACACAGGGACCTCGTTCAACAAGCTTGGGGAAAGAGGGGGCATTGTCTTCCTTGCCGTCCCTCTAAGCACACAGCTACGAGTACAGTGCAACAACTGACTAACCTTTGATGGTATCGGTTCAGGCTGCCACTGTCCTTGGCACTGTCCATTGCATCAAGGGATCCCATGCCACGGTACTTCTTGAGACGCACCCCATTGGAGAAGAAGTACTCACCGGGGGCCTCGGTTGTGCCCGCCAGCATGGAACCCATCATGACTGCAGCAAATGTGCCATTAAATCAGTGATCTGGTCAGAGAGCATTGAAAACAATGTTGAGAGCACTTGCAAATGTTAGCGGTGGTCATATCATGTGAAAATCCCCATTTCATTTTCACTTCTTTCCACCTTTCTTCACTGGCCCAGATCGATGAATGATAACAGTCGCTCAGATCGATGAATGATAACAGCAACTACAGCCCCAGGAAACTCTTGGACGTAAATTGGGAACAATGCACACAAAGCTATGCTCAACACTTACGCAGCACAGCAAACCAGCAAGCATGTTGCGATAATTAGCTGCTAGTTAAGAGCAAAGAATAAATGGGATATTCTAGAGGCACTGACAGCCATTCAACAAGAAAAAAAAGAAAGCTGTAATAGCCAGACAAGCATTTAGGTACTATTACACAGCAAAAGGATAGTGCATTTAGTTTATTATAGCCATAACACTTCACAACACTATGGGAGAGCCTGGTACAGATCACTAAGTGATGTCTTCTATTCAACACAAAGCTAAAATTTTTGGTATAATCACCCATGAAAGATGGAACAAAATGTTGTTGTCCTTTTACATTCACTAAAGAGCAATGACAATATTATAAGCACCACAAGCTCACCAGTGGAAGCACCCAGGGCCAAGGCCTTGATGATGTGGCCCACAGAGCTTACACCGCCATCCGCAACCACAGGTACGCCAAACCTCCTTGCGTACTCTGCCACCTTGTACACCGCTGTAGCCTGTGGTCTTCCACACGCCATCACTGCAGAAAAGACCATGCTTAGCCTCATTTCCCGTGCACAGCAGGGGACACTCAAATAGTAGCATCAATTTTGTGTAGGAAACTTCACTTTGAGATTCACACTGATCACTGCTTTTGTGCTGCATACAACTATAGACCTGTTAACTGGGGGGAGAGAGTACCTCCCCACCTGGAATGTGCACTCGAGTACAAAGGCAATGCTGCGGTATCCACAGTACCTTTTAATGGGAGTTAGCACGGGTCCACAACAGCCCGGAGTGTATTATAGCAACACCTAGTGGGCTCTCACTGGAAAGGTCTACACCACGGTATAAAAAGGCAGTATGATGTTATCTATACTCTCTCACCAACTCTGTGCAGTGAATGCTATTACTTGTGTAAGCCTGTCGGTAACAAGAGTCAGCTGCATGTTTTGAGAAGGCTTGCCCATTGTCAGCCACTGATCAGGGATCACTGATGTGACCCATAGCTTTCGCTGCATTGCATGGAGTTTGCAAGGTGGATTACAAAGGTGTGACTGGAGATATAGACTCACCTTCCTGGGTGATGCAGATAGAGCCAGAGCCCATGCCAACACGAAGACCATCGACTCCAGCGTCAATGAGGTTCTTTGCCTGAGCAGATGTGACAACTGCAGAGTGTGTGAAAGTGTCAGCAAGCAAAGGAAAACAAGCTGCAAAAGACACTTCTTTGAACCCACATGCAGACAACACAACTTATTGACAAATGTAACTGACTAATCTAGTGAACATGCTTTGATAAGAATGCACAATCTGTAGGTCTTAAACAAACCTGTATGAATATGGTATACAGTTTAAACTTGATCTAATGAAACCCGATTTTACGGAGTTCCCAATTTAATGAAGAAATTCCCATTCCCCGGCAGGTACCCATAGAGTTCAATGTTGTCATCAACCCGAATTAACGAAACGAACTTGTCTGAACTCGATTGAACAAAGTTTTTCCTGAAATAAATGAGTAAAAGAAAGTGGTGATTTCCTTCTCATTTTGACACTGACGGGTCTTTCTTTGAGCATGCACTCTAAAGCTATCGCGTTAAAACATCTAGGTGGCATGATCACGGCCCTAGTTTTATTTTGACGAGGCTGCACGCCGTACGTATGCATGGAACAGCGGACTGAACACCGCCTTGGTATGGGCGGCAGTGGTTGCTTTTGTTATTTCATGGTTTATGTGACAGATGGCTGGACTAGCAGCAAATACAATGCCGCTGTACCTTTTGCATGTCGCTACATTACAATTTTAGATTTCAAAGACCAAAAAATTTCTTTCTCGATTTGACGAACTTCCCGATTTACCTAAATTATTCGAGCGTGGTCATCGCTTTGTTGAATCAAGTTTTCAACTGTGCTACCTACTACCCAGAAGCAACAGAATACAATACATGAAAGATAAATGTGGCTTAATGCATTGGTAAGCGCAGCGACAGGTCTTGGATGGCTTACCATTACCGCCGATGATTTGTAGGTTTGGGTATTTGTTCTTGATGTACTTCACCATGGTGATCTGGTAGATGGAGTTGCCTTGTGAAGAGTCCTGCATAAACAATGAAAACAGTGCTGCCCTTACAACCCTACTCAGCCACCAGAGATAAGATCATTAAGAAAAGTGTTGGTGAACCTTTGTTGCTTTCAAAACATATTTGATGAACAAAAAAAATTACAGAGAGAAAAAGAAATTAGTTCACTGGGCTGCAAACTATAATGCTGCAAAGGATGGAGACAGAAATTTGAACTTGTGCATTATTTGCACAATGAAACATCACTATTGTTAACCAGCTAATTAAAAAATGCAGACGAGGACATAAACAAGATCTAATCCACCTTTTCAGCTGTTCACTAAAATGAATCACCAGCCTGACCAGCCATTCGACTAAATTTCATTCTTCTAAGCGTGCCCTCATCTTGCTATGAAAGCATGACAATAGAAAATGGCTAGACAACCACACATGGGTGTCCATGTCTGCCAAGCACTGACCAACACGACGACGTCCACACCAGCTTGGACTAGGAGATCCAGTCGGTACTTGTCAGCCTCCCGGGTGCCAATCGCTGCACCCACCAGCAACTGCTTGTTTTCGTCTTTGGAAGCCAGTGGGTAGCTTCGACTCTTCTTCAAGTCCGTGCGTGCAATCAGTGACACCAGCTCACCCTGCTGGTTCACCAAGGGAAGCTTGCCTGCACATAGTGAGAGGCGAAAGCATAAATGTGAGATCCACAGCAGTGCGAGAAAAACTACGGCTGAACACTTGTGAATGCACAACGCAAGTTTTGTAGCATTTACAGCCAGAGAATACGAACGTTCGTTTTCAAGGATTTTTGTGCAGTGCTACAGGCCGACCTTCAGCAATTGCAACAAGCTAAATTTGCAGGTGTAAAGCTTGAATGAGTACTGTTAGTAGGCAAGACAAACTTTTGAACCAAAGCAGGTGGCACACGTGAAGGTGTCAAATGACGCTTACGGAGATGAACCTGTGTTAAACATTTTTAAATGAAATTTCTGGTACAATTACGGAGCAGTCACAGACAAAAGGTGAATTCATTCACATAATGGCACAACAACTCAGTGTTGAAATTCTTCCCACGATGCTTGCTCCGATGTAAAATACTTTAGAGCAACATTTATTTCAGTGCTTCTAGAGAGGTTCAGTAATGCTGTGACGCACATTTTGTTCTGTACACTAAAGCTGAGAATGTAATGCATGCTTTGGGCATGAATAACACTTTGCTTCTTACTTAAGCTTCAACAGCCATGCATCATGGAGAATCAGCCCAGAAGCATGTACTCTGCTATTGCAGGAAGGTGCATAAGCACATATGCTGGCTAGAAAATGCCAGCAACTAATATGAACATTGCATAACTGCTCAGCAATTTAGACATTACTGGCATGCACATCCCAAAACTGTTCTGTATGTGAAACAATGCACAAAGCACCACTGCAGTAGATTATTAACAAAGGAGTCAAATCATCTGCCTAAACCGCCACTGAAGTTTATTGCCAGTAACTCATGTTCTTCGAACATGCGAATGATAGTGGGTATGCCTGCAATGTAGCAAAAACACCAGAAAATCATGCTCCACACCACCTGGGACTGCCTATTGACACTTTCCTGTGTGCCTTAATGTGAATGTTACACCTGGCTCCAGCAAAAATGTGCCAGATGCGCAACAGTCTTGAATACATTTTGTCAACGTATAAAGCAGGCCAGCACATAATTTCATTGGTGCAAGAAAATATTTTCAAGCTCTATGCACGTTGGCATTAGCGAAAACACATTGAAATTTGTGTCATGAACAGATGTCTTGGCCATGACAAGTACTTCATGCATTTCACAATTCCCAAAGAAATCAACAAAGGGCTGAAAGAGCTCGAGTGATGACAAAGGCTGTGTATTGCAGCATATAGACAGCTAGGCATATGTCTGTTTATTATATACTTCTGCTTTGTAATTGACCAATGAATGAATGTTTTACAAACTGCCTGTATATTACGTTTGTGTTGTGGCCAATTTTAACGCGACAGCGTTAAGGAGCTCTTGTCGCAGAAAAGCCGGCGTCGGCGTGTTGGCCGTGAGCGATAAATCTGGGAAGGCACTTCATAAATAATAAACAGCTTGCAAGATGGGCTGGGTGGGAATCGAACCAGGGTCTCCAGGGTGTGAGACGGAGACGCTACCACTCAGCCACGAATCCGATGGTTCAAAGAGGGACAAAAGCGGCTCTAGTGAATCTGGTGTTGCCTTAGAAACGTGCCGTAGAAAGTTATACTGCGGTGTATATCGGTAATTATGAGCATGTAAATTACAGAAGTCGCAGTTAAACGCGTAGCGAAGTACGTTTCCGCTACATTTCTTCTGCGCTCTGCGCACACGCACAGCCATCTTGCGGCAAACACAGAAGACCCCCTCCTCGCAATGCACGGTGCTGCCTCGATACGTGGCGCGCCACTCGCCCCATGATCGCCTCCGCCTTCGTGGCACGTCGTGGCCCGACTGTCTGTGCCGATCGCAACGTTTGGCTCGCGTAGATCGTTTGAGTGGGCGGTGCGAACGGGGTGCGATTACGCTATCGCGTTCCACTCTTGAAGGTGAAGCTTGAGCGTCCTCCAATTTTTTTAAGTGGGAGTGATGCATCTATTTGTGCCTTGTGCAGAGGAGAAATATATTAATGAGTTACCTTGTGAATAGATTAAATGTATCGGGCTGGCTAACACATTTATCGTAACCTATTCAAATGACAGCACATGGGAATTTCAGCATTGCGTCCTCATCAGAGCATGGGTTCCGTTATTGGGAAACAAGCTCATGATAGCGACAGGCAAGTAGGTCCAGCAGAAGTTTGAATTGAATTATAGGGCTTTATGTGCTAAAGCCACAATTTGATTACGGGGCACACCATAGTGGGTGATTCTGGATTAAATTTGATCACCAGCAGATCTATAACGGGCCCCCAATACACGGGACATGGGCGCTTTTGCATTTCACCCCCATTGAAATGCGGTCGCGACAGCCAGGATTTGATCCTGCGACATCATGCTTAGCAGCGCAAAACCATAGCCGCTAAGCCACCACGGCGAGTGACCCAGCAGAGGATACAGTGATGTCAATGATAGCAAGTTGTCTCCCTAGTACAGAGATTCCTTCATACTTCTATGATTACTATATCACTAGTTTAATTTTTGTGGTATCACTCAGTTGACAATATCAAGTGGGACTGCAGCTTTTAGTGCACAATCATGGAGATGCCCAACAAGCAGACCAAGAAAGCCAGCCTACTTGAATACTCGACATAAAAGACAGCACAGTAAGCTTGTTAACAAATGATCTTGCAATATGCTACTAGAAACCTATGACTTCATCACCTTTCTTGCTCTTTTGAAGCAGTGAGTTAGCCTCTGTCAGGGTGACCTTAGAGGGTGCCACGACCAGGTCCTTTAGCGCGGTCATCACCTGAAGGAAAGAGTGTAAAGCATATGTAAAGTGTCAAGAACCAAGTCAAGCCTTATGTACAGTGCGACAACCCTTAGGTTAGCGCCTTCATTGACAGAATCACTGGATGCATCCATGATGCACACATATTTTGAGTTTGTAGTATATCATTTTGCCATAGGAAGCAGTTGCACTGAAACCACCCTGCAACTCTTCAGAAAGGCACTGGATCCCTACATATGATACACTGGTACTATTCATCAAAAGAAATTCATTCCATCTTAATTTCAGCTATGATATCAGCTCTAAGTTCTCTGCCTCATATTGGTGAAGCACAACAACATGTCTGTTCACCTTTCCCGCCTTTCAGATTTTTGGAATATTTCATGAACAGAGTTGTGCCATGGTGATGCTGGAATGCAGTATGGATGATGATGGGAAGCCACACATTACCATACTTTATGTGCGCTTGAATGCACTGTTCCAGGCGTAGTCCAATGCACACACAATGATGATGAAAGGAAAAACTATGAAATACTTATCGGCAAAAACTGCAGCAGTGTTCCCCTAACATTATAGAGTTTCAGAGTAGGGCCCCCAAACATATTGGGGCCCCAAAGAAATAGTGTTGAAGCCACTGCGCATGCACGAGATACAAGTTGCGTTTGGGTTTTGCGTCAACAAACATGGTGGCACCCATCGACGCAACGGTTCTAATCCAGCACGAAAATGCGCTTGATTCGTGGTAATGCATGAATTTTTGTAGGCTAGGAGAAGCGACTGTGGTTATTGCTTTCTCTCAGACAACATGTGTAATGAAGACAACCATTAAACGCCACTGGTTCTCATTTCGATTGTCGATTTCATGGCTCTCAGGCCTAACACGGCTTAACTTGGCTGGTGAAGGCACATAAGTTGGTTACTCAAAACTAAGCGCAACAAATCGCTTACTGCTAATATGATAACATCTAAATTGTATTTAAACATGAAAACACAAAAGTCAAAACTACACTTATCATAAAATGGTATATTTTATTTAATTATTTATAGTAACCTTTTTTTTTTGACGCCGTACTGGCACTGCAAGCGCAAGATGCTATCCACAAATGCAAAGCCCTATTCAAAAACTCTTCACTCCTGCATGCCCCCATGCTAACACCCACAAAGCTCTTTGGGGCCCCAAGCTATTGGGGCCCCTATTCTAAAGTTCTCTATTACCCTGGTGGCAATTATTAGATTTGGAACAAGGCACCAAAGCACCGTGGGGAAACAAAGAAATGGTGGGTCATTACCATGCCAGTAAAGAACCAAGTGCAGCTTTTGCATTTTAGGCTCATGTGAACACAAACTCAAGAGTAGTGGAAGCTCTGCAATTTTTTGGGCTGCATTTGGAATCAATGGAGCCTGGCAACCTACTGGTCTCTGTCCCTCTGCTTTAAGTTCATAGTCTATCATGCTGTGCACCAAGTTCACCAGTAAAGCATTATTTCACGTTTTTTCCTTCTCGCATTGATCACTGGCCAGACGTGTCAGCTTTTAGGTATAATTAATACTAGTATTCCGAGGGTCCCTAAATCTAGCAGGGACACATCGCCGTCAGAATGTGACATTACAACTAGTGAACTGAATTGCGTAATAATTAGGCTGAAAGCAGCTAGTGCAAATCAGTAAGATCTACTGTTCAATATTATAATTAATTGTACTTTACAGTGCTTTGCAGAATGTGCAGTAAGAAAAGCTGAATGAACTTATTCTATAAGTGCTGCTTTTCAAATGCAAAACAGTATGTCATCTCACCATACTCACGAACTAGCCCACAACAATGTAGCCAAAAGAGCATACTGAATATTGTCAACTGAGCGATTTCATTCCTTATTCCAAAGCTAAGTGTTACTAAGGTGCAACATGATAGAAAGGTTATAAACAGGAATAAGGTGCCTCAGAAAGGCTGGCCAACATTTCGATAGGAGGACCTACCTTCATCATCGTCCCTGGCAAGTTAGTTTTAACGGGTTACGTACACTACACACAAAACTAACTTGCTGAGGATGATGAGGCCACTTTTGACGAAGATAGGTCCTCCTGCCGAAACGTTGGCCAGCCTTTCTGAGGCACTTTATCCCTGTTTATAACCGTTATACCACAGTGTGCTACTTCATTGTCAGCCACATTCTCCATTCTGAACTAAGGTAAAACAGTAATTGAGCCTCACTGTAGAACCTATGCATAAGAAAAGGCACCCCACCTCAGACAGGCGCTTGTTGTGGTCTTCAGGCGGGATGAAGTCGACGTCCCTGGAAGTGACCATGCCGACAAGCTTGCCACCAAGCTTCCCGGTATCCGTGATGGGGACACCAGCGAAGCCATGCGTCCTCTTCACTTCAAACACATCGGCTACACAGTTGTCAGGGCTTAGAACAACTGGGTCGTGGATGAAACCATGCTTGTATTTCTGCAAGGAATTGTGGTTCAATGAGAACAAATTCAAGCAATCAAACATGAGGGAAAAAGAAGACATTCATGACAAGACACCCTGAGCCAACAAAGTAGTACATAGTCATTTCACATCAGCTTCATATATAAGGTGGCGCAACTGGTCAGGAAAAACATGGCAAGGGATAGTACCTTATCTAGTGCAATAAACCTCCAGGTAAACTGACACAGGTGTGCAAAGTTAGAGACATTTAATTTACACTCTATTATGCTGGAAGAATGCATCTGTCATTGTTATACAACTGGCCATGAAAGAGCAAGTTGTGACACTAGCAACACAGAAGAACACCAATATGCTTCCTTTATGGGACCGACAAAAAAATACACAAGCCTTGAATGGCTGTGTTCTTTACCATTAGTCTTTGCACAAAACACTCACTGAGGTGTCTCCATATTAAATTACAGAAAAACAGTAGTCTTGCTCAACCCAACATTTGCCTCTAATATACTTTCAAGTTCATGGATGACATCGAAGTCCAGGGCCTGCATTTTCTAATGTTTCTAATGCGTTTCCTATTCATTCTCAATTCTTTTGATATGCGGTGTGCTGAGAGGCCAATATCTACAACAATGGTGGCATCCAAACCACGTCCCGAGCCATGTAGAGCTATTAACAAAAAAAGAGAAATGGTGGATGAAATGTTGGGAGATGCTGCTTACCTTCACTCTGTTCACCTCACTGGCCTGATGCTCTGGAGTACAGTTGTGGTGAATGATGCCGATGCCTCCGCACAGCTGCACAAACACAGGTTATTAACAGCAGGCCTATTACCGCAATATTCACTCGGAAGTCACTAAGGGTCATTCAGTTACTTAAAAGAATATAAGACAACAAGTCATTGCAGTTACAGTAGACTCCCATTAGGTAAATGTGGAGGAGTCAGGGAAACCAGTTTGCCTACACAAGAGTGTGGTTTAACAGAAATGCCACTGCATGTATGGGAAGCTATCTAAAGGCCCCTAAACTGGTCAGCTCGTCAGGGAGTTTTGATAAAACTTGTTTTATAAACATACTATTGTATTGACAAAAAATGATAAACATTCAGAAAACAAACGCTTCTCCAGAAGCTGTCCAGGTTAAGCATGCCTAGCTTGCACTGATCTTAAGAACCGAAGAATAAAGAATGGTGTTCGAACAACAGCTCCAGCTGCATATTTTTTTTCCAGCTCGCATGCACACAATCCAAAGTGCACGGAATTGTTAATAGCCATGAACAGGGGCAGTTTTTCCACATTCACGGGCTCCAATATCAGACCGTAACGATGATTGTCTACTTCCACAGGCGAATGAGGCATGAATTGAGTTTTATCAATAGAATTCAAGACTAATTTCATATACAATTTTCACATTATGTAGCATGTAAGCATGATTGCTGAACATGACTATTCTTCCAGTAGTACACAAGCCACACAAAGTTGGCTAACAGAAAATCTAACGGAAAGTCAACTCTGGTCACATACTGCCATTGCGATGGCCATCTCCGACTCTGTGACCGTGTCCATTGGTGATGATACCAAGGGGGCTTGAAGTGTGATTTTTTTGGTGAGCTTGGATGTAAGTTCCTGTATGTGAAAGAAAAACCATCATGTTAGGCATAGGTAGTCTACTTTTCAAATTCTACCGCAGAAAGTGCTTCTACATAATTTCACAATGCCAAACCCGATATCGTCGTTTAATATTCTATAGGTATAAGCCTCGACACAAAGCTATGGATCCCAATGGTCATTACTCTCTCTCAAGAACTCTATGGATGGGTTAACGAGTTTTCAGAACATGTGACCATGTCCTTGTAACAAACCACATTTCAGTCCACAAAATACACCACCAAACAATTTCATGCTAAAAGAGTGTTTGTCATGCCTATTGTGCTGCAGTCTCCTACAGGACACAAGCTTGCTTCAGTGATCTCAAGTTGCACTCATATGAGTCAACCAAATCGATCCTGCAAATTTTATGATCACATAAGATAGGCAACTGTTTACCTGTAATATGCATTGCACCCCATAAACTGCGCAGCTCAATTTGTTCTAGATCTCAACAAGAATCCAACCTGCACGTGCCCTTGCTACAATTATTTTCTTTTTCTGAAGTAAGACCTCATTCTAGCATAACTGAATTTAAGATGCCTTTGTATAAAGCTAGCATGATGCTGTGCTGCAGAAGCAAGGGGAATTTGCTGATGCTACTAGACACCTACAGCCCATCTTGTCAATGTACTCCATGGCTGTAAAGCATAAAAGTAAGGCTGAGGAGAAGTATATTCACCCACAAATATCTTTACATTCTGTTCCGTGATTCAAAACCCAAGATGTATTTACTGAAGCTGATATTAGTGAAAGTACAAACAAGGCCTCGAAACACAACACTAGGCAATTGGTCGAATCAACACAACCTTCGCAAATCCATGCTTAACAACCCAAACTGTAAAAATAAAGATAATTCAACAGGTTATGCCGTTTCAAAGTTTCCATAATTCAATAACAATTCAAGGAGTATGCGCAAAAAGCATCGGCTAGGAAGACACTCCACTAGCAGTATTCTCCCAGGTTTAAAGGGCCCGTATGTTTCACATTTGTGTGGTGGAAATAGCCAGAGGACTGTGTAGAAATCTGGTATCATATGCAGATCCAGCTATACATCTATCTTATGGAATCTCAATAAAAGAAAGCGCTTCAAAGAGTCTTCACAGAAAGAGTGTTGGCTAGCTATGCACAGGAACTTGTGATATGAACAAGGCAAGCGTAAAGTTTGTATCTACTTAAACCCCTGCAGTACCCCTAAGTCCAGCTCATCATGGCAAGCTGCATAAATATTGTAAATACTGTAGCTGAGCTTGACATTTGTTAACATACAAGGCACACCTCTAGGCCAAGTGCTGGCTAAGCCCATCGTTTTGCACTGGTTGAACTTCCTTATACCAGAGGACAATAGATGTTCCAGTATGTAGATTTTTGCATGTTTTTCAATGATGTTCCTGACGAGTTGATAAAAGTGACACGTAATGGAGGCCAGGAAAATTGATTTAATCCTAGATATTTTACTTATACACAGGAAAAGAGTAGACAAACAAAACAGCATTAGAAATGTTAACTATCACACAAACAGGTATATATGCCTCCTATGTTAGATAATATGAAGGAACAGGGTTTTAGAACCTGGTTGTGCTTAGTTTGGCAACACTGTAGAATCTAGGGCAACTTTTTGCATTGCCTGCATTCGTGACCAAAAACACTGCTAATTACGCAATGAAAGCAGAAAATATGCAAACATCACATCATTCAACATGACATTTAACTCCATTCATCATGGTCGTAACATATAATGAAGAGGATGTTTGAGATACAAACTACTTCCTCACAGAACACTTTTGGCAATACATCTTTATAACTGCACTATTTGTGTACAGCATAGCCTGATAAGTGAAAAAATGCATTCTTGCTTTGTAATCGCAACAGCCAAGGTTAGCACTACACAAGTATAAAGCGTGAGAAGTAGGACTAATGCAGCACTTACAACATCATCAGCGTTGAAATCAATGTAGCCGGGAAGGATGAGGAAGTCGCTGAAACGAAAATGAAACAGTGTTGGTCAGAATAGTGAAGCGTCATGTCATTAGGAGGGTAGCTGCACAGCGCTAAACATCACTGAAGAATAATTGGCAAAAAATACATAAGAACTGTAACTACACAGATAGGTGCATGCCATATTCCTTTGGCAGGGTGAACTACTATAGTGTAACCAGAGAAAGTGCAGTATTTCCTAGTGCTTTAGTAGAGCACTACTTTGTTAGCAGTAACTAACCAACATTTAACTTTTTTCACGCGAGTCCCCATGTGACCACATGTGGAAGCATTCTCAACTATGCTAGTCCTGGCAATCTGTGTTTACTATATTCATTTATTGTATGTATTGATTGTTCATTTATATGAAGTGATTATGTGCATAAAAAATTTTTGATCAGTATGTAATAAGGGTTCTTTCAGCAAAAGAACTCATATGTTTGATAGACTGCACTAGTTTCAGGAAACATGTGGCCTTTTCATTCCTACACACTGTCACGAAAGGCCTTCAGGGACTTTCACCAACAGACTGTCGGAAATAAACTGGTTCTTATAGGCTATTGAGAGTGAAATATGAGCAATATATAAGTGTTTAATCAACAAATGAAATATATGAGTGTTTAATCAACAAATGCTGACAGAATAGAAGCACAAGCTTCTTTGTCACTCTGCATAAGCATGAATTTTTTCGCTGGTAAACAAGAAGCACTTGTGGCAACAAGCATGCCCTCAAATGTACTGCCAAGTCTTAGTAGGTAGTTGACAAAACCAGACAGCTCTACAACGTAGGGGGTACTGTTGTTAAGTGTTTGCAAAATTAATGCAGTGTATGTGACGTGTGTCTATGTGCACTTTGTAGTTGCATCTATGCGCTGCCTTAACTGTGTTTGTAAACTGACACAGAACTTGTAAGTCGTTCTGATGTCAATGCACCAGTAATGTTTTTCGATCATACTAACCAGCTTACGCATCGTTTATCTCGAAGAACACATTGGTTCTGAACACCTCACAGCTTTCTGATACTGTCAACTACTTGAAAACAAGGACACTAAAAATTATAAAAAGCTACAATGATGTATTAACAAGATTAAAGGGGAAAAAAATGCACGACATAGCTTTGCAAAATTTCAAACTTCCAATGCAACTGAAACATGCTGCATTACTCGGTGCTTTAGCGTAACTGTTTTACACACAAAAACTCCGGCCACAGCTTCATCTGTGTCAACGCTTCGCATAGAGCACAGGATGTCATAGTACATGCCTCCTGCCACGAGTAAACAATTTGAGCAGCACAAGGTAAGGAGAAAAGTGGGTTCTCGTATTTTACAGGACACTTAACTTCATTGATCTATATGCGAGTGTCACACGGCTCTCTTCTGATCGCGATCGAGCCCGATCCGGATCAAAATTCTCGGTCGCGATTGGCTTCTTTGCTCAATCTGTGGAATGGAGCCAGTCGCAGTCGAGAATTTCGATCCGGCGTTCTTGTTGTCCCTCTCTGCTCGTCCGTGTTTATTTGTGCGCTGGAACGATGTTTCACAAGGCAAATTGTCCTTGGCCGCGAAGTCTGTGAAACGACACTACTCGCAGCGCTAAGGCGATGTCGTTCTAGGCAATGAAAAAAAAAAAAAACGAACATTACATATGAGGAGCTACAGCTGCGCCACGGACAACTGTTGCGCGCGTAATTTTCGCATCTAGTAGTGCAACTGTCACGAGCGACGCCCGAGGAATCCGCCGCAGTGGCTGCCTCACTCGCGCAGGAAACGCGCGGTTTGAAACCGGGAGCCGGCTGACGCGGCACTCGTCAAAAACACGGGAGAAAACGCAAGTTTTACCGGGTCCGGTCGAGGTTCAAGGACCTTATTCAACGACGCGTATAAGGATGGCATTGAATGCAAGCAGAGAGAGCGAAAAGGAAACCGCCAACTGGGAATATTTTAGCATGCAACACGTAGTTAAACAAGCAGACAGCGCAAATGCAGTGCTCCGTTTTTTAAACGGCGGCGCTTTACACCCCCCCCCGCCCCTCTTTTTTTTTTTCTTCTCTTGTTGCATAGCAACGCCCAAGTTTGGACGTTTGCTATTCTTCGTGCTCCTCAGGCGGCGATGACGCACAATATCCGCGTGAAGATGCAGAGCGGCTGGGAGCTTGTTAGCGCGGGCTCGATTACGATGGACCTTCTTGTGCTAAGTGAAGGTGCTCGATACGAAGAAACGGTGCGCACAGAATACAATAAAAAAACGTGAGTCATCATTAAAAAAAAATAAAGAAAGGCTGCAAGACAGTCCGAAGCGGTGTTTATGCCGGAGGCGAGACGTACTTGTAGGTGAGCCCGTCGCCGTGGCCGATTAGCTGCTGGGCGGTGAGGCCATCCTCGTGAAACGTTGCCTTCTCCGACATGGTCACTGGGGCTGCCGACGCCTGAATGTCCCAAAGTGGAGTGAGAAGCTTATCGGCCCAAGCACGACGTGAAAACGCACATGTGCCCGCATTCCCTCTCGCGGGAGTCGGCAGCCAACCATCGCCCCCTCCTGCGATGGCGCCACCGTAACATTATCATGGTAAGAGCATGGTCAACGCGCGGAGAGCCTTGCGCGCGCAGTTGATTGGTTCCTAGATTGACGTCACAAAAGCTCGTGGTGCTTTGCGCGCGTAACCTGTTTGCGTCTCGCAGACGGGCGCGCTACCAGTTTGTACTGAAAAACACATAAGATTTAGATACGTAAAATTATGTCAAGAACAAAACCAGAAACATGATCAGCGTCTTTCTTTCACGCAGGAGTTAAGCATAATGGTGGCGATATGCCGTCTGTACTTGTGGTTCGATCGCGGCCGCGACAGCCGCATTTCGATGGGGGCGAAATGCAAAAACACTCGTGCACTTAGATTTAGGTGCACGTTAAAGAACCTGAACTAGCCAAAATTAATCCAGAGTCCCCACCACGGCGTGCCCCACAAATCATATTGTGGTTGTGGCACGTAAAACTTCAGAATGGATTTTTTTTTTTAACTACGCGGTGGATACGTGTCCCGTGGCAGCAACTAGAAACTCATGCAGTGGACCGACCTAATTAAACGACAAAAGCATGACTGACAAGGCTTTGTGGGTTCCAAGATGCAATGGTTCTTTTTTTAGTTTTCGCAACCCGTCCCGCTGGAATACGACCGCAGCGGCTGGCAGAACGAATACGCTTGTCGCACAAAATGACACACGGCTGTTTACGTACAACCGACACTTGTTGATCACACGCCGTGCGATAACTGCAGCTTTTAGTGGCCGCGAAATGAAGCGCGAAAGGAAGCTAGTGCTTAAAGACGCACGTCGCTGTAACGAACCATGCGTGCATTGTTTTTCTAGAAACGAGAAAGTGAGACACCGGTTCCGGCCTTTCTAATCCAACCAACGCTGCCGACCCGTGAATGTTAATACGCACTTCTCGATTCCTTTCTCTCTCTCTCTCTAAATTCCTTATTCTCCGAGAAAGAATCTTCCTGCCTTCTCGCCCTCCGGCGCTTTTTTTTTTTCTTTTAGCCAAGCTGCACGCCAGGAATTGTAATGAGGCGCACGTAGACGTTATACAGCACGTCGCGACGTGTAGGAGCGCGCCGTTTACCGCGTCTCTTAAGTCGGGTAACAGCAGCTACAGGCACTCGTCCCCTGCGCGCTGCTGATACGATAACGACTGCTTGCAGAGGCCACGTCTACGTCCCCGTCTCAAGATAACCGGACGTAGCATGGCGGTGCAGCGACGTTCACCCGGCCCGGTGCACTTGAATGACTTTATTGCAGCGGTTCATGCATTATCGCGCCAGCGTGCGCTCGTGCTAAACGTTTGCGTCACGCGCTGAAAGCACGAATTCCCAACCCTTATTTTTTTTTTTTTTTGCCTGTGCCGCAATTCATGCAACCCATATCTGTGCATATTCAGCGCAGCGGCCGGGCTGGCTGCTTGCTTGAATTACGGTGCTTACACGGCGTCAGATTGGTATCGTATCAAAGCGCCGCCATATCGACGGAAATGCATCGGCTTTTTTGTTTCGATCACGTCAGTGACAATAAACGGAACGCCGTATACCCACGTGACCGCACATTTCTGTTTAAGAGAAGCGTTTGTCTTTTCTTCGAGGTTGCACTTGGGGTGGCTAATAAAAAAAAAACATTATTTTTTCGTGTCCAAGGAATCGACGCTGTCACCTAGGATGCCCCTTCCAAATCGCTGGACATTTTGAATAAAGTTTTCAGTCACTCGGTTTCAGATGTCAAAACGACGATACGATGAAGCACACCGTAGTGTGGTACTCCGGACACATTTTGACCACCTGTGGTTATTTACCTTGCACCCAAATCTAAGTACGCAAGCGGATTTTGCATTTCGCCTCTGAGGAAATGCGGCCGCCACAGCTGCAGGATCGAACCGGCGACATCGAGCTCAGCAGCGCAACGCCGTATAGAGCCACTGGGCCACCGCCGCGATGGGTCGGGCAGCTGATTCCTTGCGCCGACAAAGCAAGGGTGCACACAAAAAAAAGCAAGTTTACATTCACAGCCTACCCGGGCCATTTTGTTAGGTGCTGAATGTGAATGCGCCAATTCCGTCACGCGTTAACTGTCACTGTATACAGCTGCGCCTTCGCAGCGGCCTTACCGTTTAGCTTTGTGCTGCCTTCTGGCGATTCATTAATATGCCTCCTTAGTCTATGTCAGAGACGGGAACCATGTGAGGAATTTAGAGCGCTCCTTATGTTATATTCTTCGACCATCTTCTACTGCAAGGAGGCATTGTGTGCAGTACGCATTTCTTGTTTCTGTTTTTGCTGTCGTTTCCGTCGTTGCCTGACAATATACGGCATTTACAACGTGAACGCGTTTGAACTGCAGCACCTTTTTTTAAAGTTATTTTAGCTGGCCTTCAAGTGCGGCTATCAGTCTGCCACTTGTGCATGCGAGCAAATCGCTTTGACGCCAACATTCCCGATGTCTACAATAAGTTTTATATCGGGATAGGCGTTGAATTTTCGTGTCTACACAGAAAGACGAATGAGTAGCAAGAAGCAAAATAACGCCTGAAAACTACTTATACTGATTACCCAGTTGAACTTATACATGTATACCTATATCTCAAGTAATTCGAACGGACTTGACTTGGTTCGCTATGATATTTTTTTTATGCGGAAGTGTGAAACGGCCCACTGACCGAAAAGGCTGGCGTCTGTAGCAGCGAAAGGGCACCTAAATTCCCACTGGGTGCGACGCCACGTCACGAGCACGCCTCGACGGAGAAGAGCGGAGGGAAAGGGAACACCTGCTGAAACGAAATATTCATTTCATTTCTTGTGAGTTGCACGTGCACATTCTTTACCGTTGCTTAACTTCCTTTTAATTGTTGCTTTTAATAATGTTAACTTTTAAAAGTTTAACAGCATATATTCCTCTGGCGCTAATGTTATTTACCCGAATTTCAATGCGCTCGTAATGAGTATGCATGTATGTAGATGTGTTCGTGCCCAGGGAAGTGGATATATACCACGTGTTCAATTAATGGAGCGACTCGCGAAAGCTTATTGTTTGTATTACGGATGTGTGCGATGCTGACGTTGCCTGGCGGTGGCCCCCCTGGCCTCGTGAAGCTGTATGTTCACAGCTTTCTTGCCAGGGTGGCCTACGACATTGTACTCTGTGCATATGTTGTAAATAAACTTGACAATAGCGCAAGGTGTTGTGTGAGGGTAGAGGACATGCGGTGCCCTTGATTTCTCAGCAATATCGTTCAAATGACTTCGGTCTACAGCCAACACGCTAACGTATAAACTGTACAAAAAAAAAAAGGAAAGTAACCTGCACCAATTTATTCGTAAAACTAGAAGACATCACTCGCAGCGCAAAACTCGAAGAACCACTCAGCGGCGTTCAATTGGGACATTAATGCTTTCGCATTCACAACTCACAGGAAGGGCTTAGGTGCCTTCGGCTTTTTTAAACACCATCGAGTTGCATTGCGTCATCCATAACGGTTTGACCAGCTATGGTTCACCGCTTGTGAGTTCATTTCTGGATGAATAAGAGGATGGTGATAATGATGTCCTTAAAGGCACTGGTACCTGACCACTCAGGGGGAATGGCCAACAAATAGGTGGCTTTCATAAATATATTACAGGATTACTTAATATATTATTCTGGATAAACTATGATAGCAAGCAGACTAGACATATCTTTTGCATGAGCCGCAGGCCTGAACGAACGGTCACATAAATGTATACATACATAAAGAAAAGGAGCGAAGAAACAAATGACCAATAAGAATGACAATGAAATAGGTGGGATCCGCAAATAAATTTCTCGATGCCCACGAATGAGTGGTAATACGCTATCGTCATCAATGCCACGCAGCATTCTTGAAAACCTTTGTGTATTTCACAAGTACATTCTCGTGGTAGTGGCACTGAATCCGAATCAGGCTGTCTTATATTTGTTTTCCTTTCCCTTCCTTTTTTGTTTCTTTTATTTATTTCCTCCTACACGCGGTTGCAGTTTTCGAGACGCCGGGAGGAAGGCTTTGAAGGTCGTGGAAGATCTTCTGTGGTGAGAGCCTGCCACGCGCCCTTGTTTCTTTATCTTCCCTTTTGGCCACATGCCACGCCGTGTACTAATAGTGTATAAATAGATGTTTGTAGCGAAAAGCCGCCTCTCGGGGTCTACCGCAGCGACGAAGTGACAATTCGTGACACAACGGCAGGTCTGGTCTGAGTCGACGGACAAAAACAGCCTCGCATAATACCTACTTGACTTTTCATAATTATTCCCAACAGATTTTGTAAAAAAAAAATATCACCTGGAGCAGATGGCGCAATTTCGCCTCTCTCCAGGTCGATTATACTTGAAGTGGCAGACATTGCATGACGAATCTCAACGTTCGGTTTATTAATTAAACAGGTTCGACTTATTTACTTTGTCACTTTAGTAGATACGTTGTATTGGCGGAATTGAAGACGGGTAATATTGCAGCCATATCCATGTAGCAGATGCTATGAGGCTATACTGCATATCAGGTTCGAGATACCCATCGTCAGGAGATGCAATTAAATATATTGACGTTCCAGTTACTATTTTCTCGAAAAGGCTCTCTCGCGGGAGACAAAGCTATCCGGAAAGACTTTAATGGCAAGAAAAACAACAACAAGGTTATCTTACCACGAGCGTATACAGCTTTTCTGGACACGAGGGTTTACTGACCTTAAACTTTTCAAACTTCCTGCGGTGAAGCGGTGATGACGTCAACAAAACAAAAATAAAATAATTAAAAGCTATCTCTGCGCATTGAACTTTGCCACAATGTTTGTCCCGCCGGCGTTATCAGTGTTCTTGATAAAGCGTAACCACTCGTCGCCTGGAAATAACTTATACTAAGAGCGTTTAGTCGCGACGAGCAATGATTGATTCTGGGCTGTTGATACAGTTCTTTTTTTTTTCCTTTTCAATGCTGGGTAAACAACCCATAGGTAATCGTCAGAAGCACTCCGTGGCAGCTTTTCTTCAGTCGGCACACGTTCTTAACGTCCGAACATCGCACATAATCTACGAGAGACGCCGTCGTGGACGGCTTTTGATTTTGACCTGTCGATTTCGTTAAGGTGCTCCCAATTATTTCCCTAGCGACTTTGCTATCCGCACTCATGGGCTACCGCAGCAGCTGCAAATCGAGACGTGCTTAAGTATTAAGATATATACATGAATATGTTGGTTTTGCACCTTGAGGCAAAAGGCACGACACAAGAATTCTGCAAACTGTCCAAGTGTCGTCGTCCGTTAGCATGCTATGGCCGAAGCTGCTCTCAATACTATAGACGTCACATTTACTGGCCACCGGGCCATGTACCCCCTTAGGTATGACATATATAGTACTAGCCAGTTAGTTCCCAAAGTGGTCTCCTGTCACAGTTATCCACGTGCGTGAAGGAAGGCCGCTATTTAAATTTATTGTGCAGTAATATATGCGGGATTTAGCTGTTCTCCACATTGTCTACCACGTTGCCGTTCGGCTTTTGTAATATAGCCGCAATGTTGACTAGCAGATGTCGAACGCCATAAAGGCTATTCACATACTCAAACACATCGCGCACGACACTTGCTTGTATTCAAGAGTTGTGCAACTGCCAAGGACATCCTTAAGGAATGTTAAATAATAAATTATGGGGTTTTACGTGCCAAAACTACGATCTGTTTATGAGGCACGCCGTAGTGGGGGATTCCAGAATAATTTGGAGCACCTGGGGCTCTTTAATGTGCGCCTAAACCTAAGTACACGGGCGTTTTCGCATTTCACACCCATCGAAATACGGCTGCCGTGACTGGGATTCGATCCCGCGACCTCGTGCTTAGTAGCCGTATAAAACATCGCCACAAAGCAACTACGGCGGGTAAGGAATGTTGGCAATTCGAGGAAGGTGACAGTCGGCACGTGAGACACTTTGTTCCCATCGTCGTTGCGCGAGAATCGGTACGAGTCGTCGAAGAATGGCACCGTAGAGTGCATTGTACCTAATGTGATGGAATCCGTATCCAAAATTTCAGACCCGAATCACCCTGTAACGACTGACGACCAGGCATATCGCTTATACGTGCAGTCACCTGACAGATGCCGGGCACTGGCGTCGGTCACAGGACCTACTTGACCTATCTCCAACACTTGTCGACATTCTCGCCTTATTTCGCACCATCGGGTTTCAGTTGAACTGCTTCAAGAGCCAATTTGTCCCGAACTTTCAGCTTTCATAACTGTCATTAAAGAACATAACTGTCAGCGTTATGTTCTTTTTTCTTATTTTAAGTAATCTTTCATGCCTTAAACTGCTCTCCTGAGATTTCCGGTGGTTTCACGTTTCCCAAAATGTCCCCATTTTTTGTCGGCCTCTGTTCATATTTTGGGGGATCTTTAATAGACATTGAAACCACAGCACGGCTCCCTGACCACGCTGCTCAAAAAGTCATTTTATTTTCCTGAGGTCTTGTGCAAGCTTCTGCCTTCTTGCCGTTCATCAACCTCTATGATTTCCCTGTCACTCGTATCCGATTTACTGTACTGTAGCCGCGCTCTTTTTCCTCTAGCGATATGGCCGCCGGCGGCTTCACGCGCTCCCGTAGGCGGCGGCTGGGGTCGGCACTCCAGAAGGTTAAGTATATAACCTCCTCGCATAGAAACGACAGCATGGTTGCTAATAGATTGTTGGCTTGGATTTGTTTTGCACAAGGCCCAAGATGGTAAACTGTCTTCTAACGCGTTCTTATAAGTTTGTGTCTCTGTCTTGAAGCGACGCGCACCGTAACATGCTGCAAAGGCGCTTGCGTTGAGCGTATGTAAGGCGAAGAAACGCTGTTCTAAACTGTCTGTTCTCTAATTTGTGCAGTAAACCCATGATTATGGTATTCCCGCAGTCGCAACAGTCACGGTATGGTGGTAAGTTGTCGCGAAAACGCAGTTGTAATCCACAGAGCCTGCCACTAAGGAATACGCGGCGAGGTATGGCCGATGAATAAGTGGTATTAGGTAAACATTTATTAGCGAGAATGGCGGGTGTTTATACTACCGCAAAGGAAGGATGCTGGGCGGTGATACGATCTTGACCGGGTGAAGTGAGTCTTCAGAATCATTTCATTTCTCAATAATCTACAGCTGAAGGAGCAAGCCCCGCTGCAAGTAGTGGGCCTGATATACTTTATTAAGAAGAAACTTTAGTTCGGCCATCTATAAATACATGGGAGTGAAGAAATCGTTTTTCTCGGCAACCACTGCATCGCTTCTGATGAGGTTTGTTGCATTTACGAGATGTTAATATCTAGTGATTCTAGGAAATATGCTTTTTTTATTTAGACTGCCAATCTCTGTAGAAAAAAATTCTTGAAATTTGCAAAGTCTCAAATAACTAAAGTATCAAATTTACGATTAGATAACTTAGCAATAAAGAAAGATATCACAATTTTGCTACCTACACCTCACAATACATCAAAAGCGGACAAAACTGATGCATTATACACCGCTCCGAAATATGCCATTAATTTGTGAGTATCGCTTTTGCAAAACCCCCGTAACCATCCTAACAACTTTGAAGTACATTTTCCTGCCGCCGATACGCCGCCGCTGCATAACTAAGCACGAAGGTTCCCCCTTCTTACATAAGAAGAGACAAGAGTCCCGACGATGTTTCCCTTAGCCGCGCGTTTTCCGTTATCTGAGGCTTGCACAGACAAGCCCTAGATAGCGCATCTGGCGTCACCCGAGCCGCTTATCTAATCGGGCGAGAAGACGCGTGGTTTCTCTTGCGCGGGGACATCGTGGCAACGCGACCTTCCCAACCCTTGACAGACTTAGATGGGCTAGTTGGTTGCTGAGTTCATTTCTTTCATTGTCTTTCTGGTTGCTGGCTTGACATTCTTTCTGTGTCCTGTCCTCAAAACGCCCCGTTATAGCCATGTTCCCCTCAACCGAACCTCCCAGCAGGAAAGAGGAACGCTCGATCGCCACCTCCTCCCCCTTCGCCACGACCGGCCAGCTTTGGGCCAGCTCGTTTCTTTCTTCTTCAAAGCAGATGATGACCGAGAACCGCAGCTTGGCCGTGACCTTCGACGGGCTCGTCGCAGAGTCGCTTTGCACTGCGACAGCCGTGCGAGCTCAGGGACCCCTGGCGTGACTCGATTGCGTGAAGACTATATAGTGACTATAGATCCAACTCGCGTCAGTGAGGAGTGCAGTGAGTGCAGGAGGAGACGTCGGGAAACGGAAAGGTTCGACCGGTGCAACGAGAAGACCTGTGGCGAGGAGACGGTATACAGCCGACGAAACGGAGCGTGTACAGGCGTAACGAAATACAGAAAGAATTGTCAACCGTCCCACACGCACACACACACGGACAGGAAAGCTATTAAGACGAGGCCACGAAAGCGCTCGGAAGGAGCTCGTTTGTATTGGAGAAACGCACCGCTGATGTCTCCGCGGAACACGTCGGAACGGACGAAATGGCAGGGCTGATGAAAAAAAGAAAAGAACTGCAGCGGAAATCAATAACGAGGCATCTACGTTCATTACGGATGACAACAGCGAAAGGAAGTGCTCGCAAGTTATTTGTGTTAGTGGACATTCGTAACACCGCCCCACAGCGAAGAAGGCTGCATGTACCGTTAGTCTACAAAGAAAGAAAGAAAGAAAGAAAGAAAGAAAGAAAGAAAGAAAGAAAGAAAGAAAGAAAGAAAGAAAGAAAGAGAAACAAAGAAAGAAAGGAAGAAGTTGAATTTTGGGGTTTTGTGTGCCAAAGCCACGATTTGACTGAGGCACGCCGTAGTACGGGACTGCGGATTTTGAGCACCTGGGGTTCTTTAACGTGCTCCCAAATGCACGGGACGCGAGCTTTTTTTGCATTTCGCCCCCATCGAGATGCGGCAGCCACGGCCGCGATTTCATAGAAAGAAAGAACATAAATGTAGTGCTTGTCTTAGAGTGGAGGAGGGGGACATCTCCGGAAGCATTTTCTGTCCCGCTTATCTTGCTTTATCAGATAGCGGTCGATCCGGTAACTGCAGTGTCACGCCAGAATTCCTTGGAAGCCAAAAATCACCAATTATGTCCTTCTTTTAGAATGACCTTCTCAATATGCGCGCCAAAATAGAGTGCTGCCTTTTGGCGTTGGATTTGTTTACGAGTTATCAATGTACACACATTAGCAAAAATATACGGACCACAGGGTTACCAATAAAACTAAATTTCTTTGTAATTAACATTCATAAACTGAAATTGACGAGTACACTGGAAAAATCACGATGTCAAGTTCGGACTGCAGTCCTCAATTTCAAGATGTATTCACAGGCAGTGGAAAAAATCGGTTTTATCGCACAATCCCTGGTCCGTATACTTTTTCTCACGGGTGTACGTCACTAAAATCGGAGGGAGTGGTCAGAAGCCGCTGACGCGCGCGCTGGTCAGTAGTAGTATAGCTGGTTGCTTATTTAACAGACTTGCATATACCAAATAACGATGTGCAAAGGAAGGGACGAACAGGATGTGTACTTCAAATCGCACTGTCACTGTAACGCAGACTGCTGACACCTGGGCCGGTATTTTGTAGCGATGCCTTTTCCGATTCTATGCTTTTTCAGGCTTTTCGCGCTTGGCCAGTGGTCAGAGCGACGGTCTGCCCACATTATCAACGGGATCAGGCGGCCGTGTGTGGTGGATGATAGGAATAGCATAGAATAAGGCATAAGGCATCGCTACAAAATAGCGGCCCTGAACACCGCTCAGCAGAGGGGGTGGGTGTAAAGTTCAGGGATAGAAGATAACGGAGAGGAGAGCGTCCAGCGCTGTGCAGTTATCGTGCACCGGTCAGCCAGGTCGAGTGGCTGCAAGCCACAATATGCTGGCCGAAAGCTGGACGCACGCCGCATTTCGATCCTCCATTGTTGTTGCCCTCTGAAGTCGTCGTTCTAAACTACGAGGGATTGGCTTCCAGGATTGGCGCAACACCCTTCGTATTTCTCCCCTGTTATCCCGTCGTCCTAAACTCGACAAGACGAACTAGGGTGGTTGCTTGGGCTAGTTGGTAATTCACGATAAAAAATAACGTTCAGCGCGAAGGACAAGGACTGCGAGAGACGACATACGTAGCGCTGTGTATGTCGTCTCTCGCAGTCCTTGTCCTTCGCGCTGTACGTTATTTTTTTTTTTTATCCACAAGACGAGCTCAGTGCGGCTTCGACTATATATATATACTGCACCGACCGCACGCATATTGGTGATATGCACTGCTAGGCACGAGGTCGCGGGATCGAACCCCGGCCGTGACGAGCGGCCGCATTTCCATAGTAGGAAAGGGGGGGGGGGCGAAATGCAAGAACGCCCGTGACCCGTGTCAATGGTGGCACGTTAAAGATTCCCTGGTGGTCAAAATGAATCCAGAATCCCCCCTACTATACGGCGTGCCTCGTAATCAAATCGTGGTCTTGACACGTAGAACCCCAGAATTCAGTTCAGCCTGTCTGGGCGCAAGCGATGCCCTCCTCCTATTTCTTTGTTTTAAAGCGAACCTTTCTTTGCTGCACACCTCCTCCCTCCCGCAGGTCGCGCGTGCACACGCATGCTGCCTTCTCGGCTCGACTTGACGAATGAGACGCTAACGGGAACAATCGCGCGGGAGGGTGCAACGAACCGTAGAAAGGTGAAAAACAACGAGGAATGTGGCAGGCGCCGATACAGGCGCGAAAGTGCATAGCGCTGGCAGGCGCGCGAAAGTGCGATAACCTTAAAAGTTGTCTGTCGATATTTGAAACACGGCAGACGGCCGCGCCTGCACTGCTTGTGTGAACGATCGTCTGCGCGCACATGCATATGTTGGGCAAAAGCGCGCCATATGCAGGGAGTTGCGAGAGAGAGAGAAAAACAAAAGCGTATAGCAGAATTATGCGGCTGAACAGACTACATCACTACATGCCTGACCTATACAAAACATCATATTGCGAAAATTGCCATAGCACACTAGACGTACATCACTTGCTCTGGCCGTGTGGTCGGACCCACGAAAACAAAGATTAAGACTCCGCCAGGCTACAAGACGCATTACGCAGCACGGACCTGGCGGAGCAGCTCTGGGCTGTCCAGCGAGCCCACGATGCGGCCAGGGAGTTACAACTCCCGGTCCGAACGTGGGAGTAGCCCGCTCTGTGGGACCTTGCGCCCCGTAGCTCGCAGAACCTTTCTATAAAGTTACTCCATCCATCCATCCATACACCTTGCACACTCCGCTCTTTCGCTATTAATTTAATTGGATTCTGAGGCTTTATATACGTGTGACAGCCATAATGTCACTTTGAGGCACGCCGCAGTTAACGACTCAGGATTAAATTTTGATCCACTGAGGTTCTTTAACGTGCACCACGATCTATGTACACGAGCTGGTTTTTGTTTTTTTTTAACATTTAGTCGTCACAAAAAATGCGGCCGCCGCAGCCGAACCCACGACCTTGAGCCGAGCAGCGCGACGCCATAACCAGCAGGGGCCGCGGCTGTTACTCAATACCGGCATAGGACTTGATCCGTTTTCCTATATGCTTCCGTCTGCAGAAGTTACGACGCCCCCCACCGATAAGTACGCACGGTCTGCCTGTTCACTGGAATGTTTCTGCTCAATACGTCTTCTCGCCTACGTTTATCAATCGCGTCAACCCCTCTCCCTCCTGAACACACACGTGGCAGCCTCGGACGGAGAGGACAGACACGCGCAGTAACTTTGCTAAGCTGACACTGCAAAATTAGAAGTATACATTTTACATACAGTGAAAAAACGGGCGTACAAATATACGTAGACAGCGTCCGTGATATGTGTCCTCCATTTATGCTGAAACAATTAGGGAAATAAAACTTAAAAACAAAAGAAAACTGTAACGTTAGGAGTTATAAGGAGAAGTCGGCAGTATTTTTCGTGTTTATATCATGGGAGTACTTACTGATAAACTTGTCGAATGCTTATATACCTCACAGCACGTGCTGCATTTTGAATTTAGCTTACGCCAACGCAAAAGCTCACGCTTGCTTTTGGAAAGAAATTAAAAAAAAACTACTCGGTGCGAACGGTTTGCGGCGCGCAACGCCGCCGCGGTGATTCAACAGCTGTGGCGTTCTGCTGTAAGAGCGCGAGGTCGCAGGTTCAATTCCCGGCCGCGACTGCTGCATTACGAAGGGCGTGGCATATACGCAAGAGCTCTTGCGCACCAGTACATGTACGCACGCGAAAAGCCAAAGAACCCAAGGTAATGAAAATTATTCGAAAGCCGGCCCCCAAGGCTCTTTAATAAAAAATAAATGAGAGAGAGATATAGATAGATAGATAGATAGATAGATAGATAGATAGATAGATAGATAGATAGATAGATAGATAGATAGATAGAGAGAGAGAGAGAGAGAGAGAGAGAGAGAGAGAGAGAGAGAGAGAGAGAGAGAGAGAGAGAGAGAGGAAAAGCAAAGAAAGTAAATGTACAAACGGACTCGGGGTCTGGACATCGAATGAAATTATCAAGCTTGCTGCTTTTCATAAAACCAAGAAGAGTCTTGTAGATGGGCTTGCTGTTAGATGTGCACCATTCCCTGTAGACGACGTCGCGCGCCCTATACCGCGAGAGAGAGTCCACAGAGGGCCCGCTGCTTCTGAGCGGCCAGCGATCGGCGCTTCAACAAAACGTGCAGTTTGAAGTCCACATATAAGAGGCACTTCGGCCAGTCTTTCTCTCTCTGTCGTGTGGCGGATCAGCTGCAGCGCCGTTCTGTACTTGTCGCCATCGATGAGTCACAGCTGGGGTTATTGATGTCCCCATTCTTACTCTTGTGTAAGTGCGACGGAGTCCCATCGTTTGAGGTACGAAGATATAGCGCGGTGCTTGACGGGATAGAGTGCGCCAAGGCGCCGGAGTTACCTTGCGACGTCAAACCTCACCAACAAAATTATTATACGACAAATACGTTTATTTCACATCCGCTTTCCCGTAGCAAAAAAGAATCGGCACTCGCAAACGCGCTGCGAATGAAATAAAAGCCCTCTACTGCACGCTATTTTGTGCTCCGTGTAAAACTCGACGCACTGCCTCTGACCCTGCCGTGGGATAGATGTGACTCGGGCGTTATCTTCGCGTGGCTTCTAAATCTGCACCGGCGACCGGCTTCACTTCACGGCGACAACCGGCGGCGACGGCCTGTGATAGTGATACGTAATCAGCGAGCACTATAGACCATCTATCTCCGCTCCGTACATAGCAGTCAACAATGTGGAGGCTAGATAGAGTTCTCGCAGTGGTTTCGCTCGCACTTGGATGTAGTTCGATGTTTTTTGACCGCACTTGCGCGCGACTGTTGTTCATATAGACTCAATATTAAATAAGTTTTAATTCGTAGAAATAAACACACTGCAGTGGTATACTACTGCTAATGCCTTGTTTTAGATAATTTTCATTTTTGTTGCTCTTTTCGGGCTTTTTTATTTGCAACCCGTCGCGAGAAGCCTCACGTGCATGCTCGGGCGAGCGAGCGCAGGGAAGACTGGACGCGGAGTGATAACGTTTCTTGACCGAACTTGCGTAGCTTTCACGGCGTTGAGTGCTATGCATGGAAAGCAGTATAAGCTCTCAGGAACGGTCTTCGTTTGCCGCGTCATGCAAAGCCGATCCACCAGCACGAACGTATGTGCCAAAAGAAGGGCGGCGCGTCACATTTACGAAAGTTTCCGGACATGCGCAGTCGACGTCAAAACTTAACGAACCGCGCGATTTGAGGAAACGTTGAGTCTTGGATCAGTTTGTGTCCGTTGCCAGTAAAATCACGCAACAATGTTCCTCG
Organism: Dermacentor albipictus; assembly: GCF_038994185.2. Taxonomy (NCBI): domain Eukaryota; kingdom Metazoa; phylum Arthropoda; class Arachnida; order Ixodida; family Ixodidae; genus Dermacentor; species Dermacentor albipictus. The sequence goes on along the minus strand of NC_091825.1, from coordinate 134,195,228 downwards.
CGTATAATATACAGTGCAGGTAGGAAATTAGAATACCCGGCTGCGGAATTACCAGCTTTTGCCTAAGTCGAGTGGTCCGTAAACATTTAACGCCGGCTGTAAAGACCTGAAGGGAAGGATAGTGCTGAGATGTGTATACAATCCATGCAGTAGAGATGTATGTATGTATGTATGTATGTATGTATGTATGTATGTATGTATGTATGTATGTATGTATGTATGTATGTATGTATGTATGTATGTATGTATGTATGTATGTATGTATGTATGTATGTATGTATGTATGTATGTATGTATGTATTAATAAAGGGAAAATGAGACATCCGCCTAAGCGTAGCTAGGTGCTACAAAGGAAACCCATACGGGTTCCTCGAAAGGAAAGCTTCGCAGTTGAAGAAAAATTCGTCCTGGTCCGGGACTCGAACCCGGGACCACCTCCTTTCCGGGTCAGCCGCTCTACCATCAGAGCTAACCAGGCGGCTAGCAGATGGCACACGTAGTTGTGCGTATGTGCGTGCGTGTGCGTGCGCGCGCGTACGTACGTATCAGGGGGAAAAGGCCAAAAATAATTAAGAAACAAAAACAATTCGTCTCGAGAATAATACCTCGGGTAAAATTTATCAAGCAACGACTAACAAAACGAAAAACAATGACAAAGTGGTTTTCCGAGTGTTCCTTAAGCGGCCCGAGCAAGACCCTCGAAAGTTCGGTTTCTGCGAGCGCCATTGATCTGGTTTCTTCTTCTGTCGCCAACACGGCAGTGGACGGTCTATCGGGACGACCGTTAGGCACGCACTTTCCGTCAAGGACCCAGCCCGCCGTCTCGCTGATATAGAGGTGCCTGTTCAGAGAGTAATGACTTGCACTCCTTGGTACATGCTATAGCTAAAAGATTAACAACACATTTGCTCTGTACATTTATCCTGTCTCATGTACGGTTACTGTTTTAGCTGTTCAGCCTGTGCACTTATAGCAGACACTTATTCGTATAGATCCTTTGGTAGACATAACAGGAGTGAGGCAGATGACGTAACCGCGCGCTTACCTTAACTGATAAATGATAACCTAGTTTTGTCACAGGTGCCCTTCGCATTATGCCGCAACGAAAAGTCAAGATAACGGATATATTCTACGAACGCATTTGACGACAAATGGGTAACGCATTCAAGTGCTCGATCTCCTGCTCGTGCAACAGGTCGGCACGGAATATACAGGACAAATGTGGCGACAGTCCATCAAGGCCCTTCGACGTGAAGGTTCATGTTAGGTTTCTGGCATTCTCCATCAAACCAACGTCAAGCCCTCGATTTCTTGTTCGCGTATGGTGAATCAATCGGCTGACTTTCAGAACTCTTAACATCGGAGTCTAGTGTATAGACTCGAGAGCAAAAGTGTACATGGAGAAAAAAAAAAAATGTCTTCGTTCCTTAGACGCACAACAGAGAACTGGCGCGTTCACTTTTGTGTTCGCGTGGTGACGTTGGGACCACAGTTGTCGATTTTAGGCAGCATTACCTAAACGCTACGAAGTCATTAAACGTTTTCCAAGAACCCCTGGTGCGAACTCTATTGATCACGGGTGTTGTACGTAATTTAACAAGCGCCAGCAGTGAAATCAAGATGACGAGACGGACTCAAATGCTCATAATTTAAGAAGTAAACGGTTAAATCAATAAGTCGCCATGTCATTTTTGTTTTTGCTGTTTTCCTTAATTGGAAGCTACGATCTAGTCGTGCTCGGAAGCAGACCGACTGCCACAGCCAATTAACTGCCGCGGAGGCTACACACGAACTTCTGCAGCACTCACACGCTGGTTTTGCAGACAGTTCCCGGAAGCTTCCCGGAGTTACGGTTCGGCGGTTACAGAATAATACGCATGCGTTCAGGCTATGAACACTAACAACACTAACGCACGGGCGGTCGTCTGCAAAACAAAGTTAACCTGCGAAGTGGGCTTCTCACCACAAGACCTCTTATTGCGGAGAAGCCACGCCTGACTTCTCCACGAGCTACGCAGGCACGCAGGGACAGCGTCTGAGGTGCGTCGCAAGTTCTGCGATTGTTACGTACGGTAATACTCACAAAAGCCAACACGCATGCGAAACTATAGGTGTTCACAGTATCGCTTTCTTTTTCGTTAACGAGGCCTGTTAACCATCGGCCTACATTTACTGCAATCACTATAACGACCAGCTGGTGTTCCTACATACTAGCAGTTCTTAGGCACGAGCGGCTTGGTAAATAAAGGGCGCTCTAAACATGAAGTCACTGACGAGACGAAATCAGAATTTGCAGGGGCTATACGTGCGGATAGGTAACCGATCGACGGCAACTTACAGGCGCATATCTGACTAAAACAAGCTCACCTAGCACGTTGTTTACGGCGCAAACTGCGGAACATGAAAAAATGGTGAACAGGAAATAAATCGAGGACTCAATAATATTACTCGTGCAAAGCGCGGCACACACGAGCAAGTTTTACAGAGCGCATTCATCTTCCTGCGTACTGTAAAACTTGCTTATGTGTTCCGCGCTTTGCGTAAGATTATTGGCAAAAGCAGAGATCAAACGGCAAGGGAACTTCTAAGCATGTAAGCATGTAAGTGGTCCGCTTGTGTACACTTCGATCACATCGCATACCTCGGAAGAGTTTTTTTTTTTAAATATTAACATCTTTTGTAATGACATGTTTGACGCCACGCTTTCGCTCTACTGCGCGTGCTCGGAAGTCTTCCTTGTTTCGTATCTTTGGCCGCTAATAAACAGTCGGTATTTGGCGCTCCTCGGTATCTTGCCGGTCCGCCCCCCCCCCTTTTTTTTTTCACGTTCCGTACGCTGCGCCAGAAACAACATGTGTAGTAAGCATTGACACCAACTAGCTCAAGAAGAAGCTCTTCTGAAGGTCGCCAAAGCTGGTTCCTCCACAATAAGAAGCTTCGTGGGGAGAAGCACACTTAAAGAAGTTCCTTCATTGCATGTGTAATCGAGAACGTTACAATAACAGCATACTTTGTTATTGGCAAACAGAGATAGAGAGAGAAAGAGAGAGATGTATAAATGAGATGCGAAAGGTAGGTAGATTATTGCCAAAGAAAAACAAACATACACATAACGTACACTGAAGAGAAACACCAAATCAATCTGGAATGTTAAGCAGTTCGTTCAAGAAGTGCCTCGTCACGTTTTCCGCTGGAAAAGACAGCTTATTAAAGAACACGAAACAATTTTTTTTTTAATTTTGCGCCCTAAACTATCCCTTTATGCTGAGACACATACCGGCGACGTAGCTGCGACATTGTGTATTCCATCGTTATCTTCGAATGTGCTGTTATCCAGTTCACTCTCTCTCTCTCTCTCTCTATCTTTTTCGTTATCATTTTTTTTTATGGGCCCGCAGAAGCCCTTCCATCCAAACGACGTTCACAAAGCTGTTATTACGATGGAGAAAGGACATTTACGTTCGCTGAAATGCGGCACTAGCGGGCAGTCGGGTAAGAGATAAGCACCACTGCACATGCGCATATGCCCCATCAAGCGGCTATACGCGGGCATGCACAGTATATAGCTGCGAGGCCGTACACCGTACAGAATGCCGCGTGCTGATAGGTCCTGTGAGGGGATTTTTCATGGTAGACGCCGGCTGCACGGGATCTGTGCCTACCGTCTCTATACGATTACATAGTATATATATATATATATATATATATATATATATATATATATATATATATATATATATATATATATATATATATATATATATATATATATATATATATATATATATATATATATACACTATAACTGCACCTTCCCACGTAGGACAGCCTCACCTTGCTTCCGCTGAAGGGTCTGCTGGGCTCGAGCTCTGTTGGCTGGAAGACGGCACGCCGCAGGAAACAGGTTCTCAGGCGCACGGCCTTACTTCCGGCAGCACACGGTGTTCCCGATGTACAGGTCACACGGGACCCCGCTTCGCATACCGGTTCGCTCCTAGCGCACACGAAGAACGGAGCGATGCGACACCGAGTGACGCCCCGTTGCCTCGCGAGCAGACGGCAAGGAACGCTACTCGACAGCGCCATGGCAGATAGGCTTGCGTGCCAGCGGCCAGGGGCGCTTCTTCCTGCAGACGAAACAGGCGATGCGGCACTTCTGGAGGACCGCCGCGTACCTCTGTCGGCTCCTCACCCCGCTCTATAGTAGCATGTTTCTAGCAGCGGATCACGCACAACGTTGGATTCCGTTGGGTGCGCAAACGTTGCGTGCAAATGGTATCTCATTCTACATCTTTATTCACTCTTTTTATGGCTGATTGTTCAGGGAACAATAGAACCAAAAGTTTGCTCTTCCGTTTTCTCTCCGTGTAATCAACTCACTTCGACTCAAGTCATACGCAGAAAATCTTGAAAAGTGCAATCTACCAATTTAGTCCGATTTTTAGCGCTGCATTTCTAGCAGCGTGCTCGCTCTGGAATATCGCCACGCTCTACGAGTTCTAGGCGATGAAGGTGAGTCCCACTTTGTTCAAATATTTTAACTCGTTCGAAAATCCCGGCTTCTCTTCTTTACACACGTGGGAGAACTGCACCGCTTCACCACAAGAGCTAAGCCGTACACATGACTATACCGCTCGTGAACCACATAAAACACGTCGACGGGTACAGACAGCTCGACTCCGACAGCGACCCAAGAGTCGTTCGTGTATGTTCTTCGTTATCTCTCTTTCTCTCGTACACGGTTGTGTGGCGTATATGGTTATTTCCTCATAAGCAGAACAGTGCAGTATTTATCGAAATTCCCGCAGCCACTGCTCGGGCGAAGTGCCGTCGGATACTATACTGTCGCCTTGAGTAGCACATCCAGGCGAGTAAAACAGTTCCTCGCAATCATAGCAGCTATGAGCAGTGGCGAAAATGTTGTATGAATCGGCAGTGGCGAATACAACCATCGAGGCCCTGGACTCACGTTATCATGCTGCTAATCTCATTAAAGTTTTTATTCCCTCTGCCACGCCAATTTCAGAGACACTTGCCAACAACTAAAATGCTCCTTCGCGCATATACAAGCCACGCTGCGAATGCTGTTCCCAGATTAAAAAAAAAAGAAGGGGCACCTTTATCTGACATTTGTTGCTGAAGAAGAGGAGGTTAATGTTAGCTACGGGCGCAATTAGCCAACGTGACGTTTTTCATTACTACATACTCTCCAGCTTCTGTTTCTCTTGATTTTAACCTATATTCTAAACTATAGCGGTTAATTTCGCTTGCATTTTGCGTATATTAATTTATTATCTTAGCCAGCCCATTTTCCCCCAATCCCCACGAGTGTGTCTGTGCCACTTTTTTTTTATTATGGAAATGAAAATAAAAGAAAGAGATGTAGTCATCCTGTAATGGTGACGGGTATACTCCTCTACATCTACTACTAGCGCTGCAAAAAGCCTGCAGGAAAATTGGTCCGCCCGCTTTTTACTCAACGTAACCTAACCGCTGACTGTAGCTTTCCGCTGAATGCAACTTGAGAGGCGTCGCGCTAAACTGATACACTACCCTTTTTAACGAAGTGCGCGCATGTGTGTGCACCTGTGTTTTGGTTCGTTCGCTCCGGCGCACACATTTCCGCTTGTAATGAAAGAAAAATAAAAACAGTGACCCCTACAATTTTCCCGGTGTGCCGGACCAAGACCATTTACCACATGTTCTCTCTCTCTCTCCTTTTTTTTTCTTTTTTACGAAAGCGATTAGATGTACGATATTTCGCATTATCGCCTAAGCACCTTGTGCAGTTTGTCAGCGTCATCGCCCGTTTTCCAGGGCTTGGCATAGCATGCGCTCGGAATGTCACCGTTGCAAGACAGACGACGACTAAAAAGTTAGCATATGCCACTCTATACAGTGTACAACAGACTCTGAGCAAGGAAGGAAGTGACCAACTGCCCGCTGCCAAACAGGAAATGGCAAACTTGCGTTCTGAACAGCAGGCTAGAAAATGGACCTTCTTTTTTTGGCAGTTTCTTGATGTGCCTTCTTACGACGAGTTTCTTTTGAAATTCGTTCTGTGCGTACTTGGCTACACGCCAAACGCACAGCAGTGTGCATTTAGTCTCTCTTATGAACCGTTATTATTAATTTGGGCGGCAAAATATGAAAAATCGCAGAATGTCGAAAAGTGGAGTTATCGCGCGCGAATTAAACACACACACACACACACACACACACACACACACACACACACACACACACACACACACACACACACACACACACACACACACACACACACACACACACACGCACGCACGCGATTTCCGATTTCGCTCAAATTTACCCAGCATTATCTCCTGTCATCGGTTATATGCAAAATTATGTTGCTTTACTTTGTTCCTGGTACAAAAGAAAGCAAATAAATAGTGATGTATAAAGGCTGCGGCGTTCGCACCCCGAAGCGTTCTCCTGCTGAACATGATGTCGCGGGTTCAACTCCCTACCGCGGTGGCCGTACTCCAATGGAGACGAATGCAAATACACACCGGTAGTTAGGTTTTTTAGGTAAGCGTAAGGTAACGCAGGGGGTAAAATACAATCCACATCCAATCTACTGCGGCCTTTCTCATAGCCCCACCGATGATTTGAGGCGATGAAAACGTTCTGTCAAATGACGAGTGGAGGGATTTCGCTATGCGCGCAATATAACAACTTCGTTGTATCAAAAAAAGAAAAAGAAAGGCAGTCGGGATTGCTGCCCCCCCCCCCCCTCCACCGATTCCTTAACTGAACACACCCTCCTAAGTACACGGAAATGGAGAAATAATTTTTCTCGACGTCCACGACACAGAATTTGATGAGGTTTGGTGCACTTAAAAGAGAAAGCTAAAATCTACCGACTGTATAAGGAGTAGATTTTTAACCGAGGCTACCGATTTTCTAAAACAAATTCGTTAAAATCACGAAATTAAGAAAAGAAAGAAAGACCGCAGCTCCAACTTTACAACTTCGTAACCCAGAAATTAACAACGATATCAAAACTGGTTAAATTGCATCTGTTGATACATCTAAAGCCACATCTAAAGCCCTGCGAATTTTAATACAATTCGTAAGGAATCTCGCAGACATAACCGGTTGGGGAGGGCCAGTGATATTACAAATCCCGACACCTACGCTTTGTCGGTTATATACGCACTCTGGTAACGATGGTTTACCACTTTTATACGCAGAACTGGAGCGACAGCAAACTTGGAAGAGCAGAGACTCACAAGCAGAGCGTTGTACGAGATGACTTTGTACGAGATGACTTTGTACGAGATGAAAATTGGCAACTTTGCTGTTGCCAATTTTGCCTGCTATATAAATATATATATATGAATAAACTAGATCGAAGCGAGTACCCCTCTGGCGTCCTTTCGGCACGATATTTTTAAGAATATTTTCCGAGGCCGACCAGCGAAACATCATGGCGAACGTAATTTTTTGTAAGATTTAACGCAACATTCGTGAAATCGTAGAACGACGCCACATTCGCAAAAATTCACGAAAAGAATTCGGGACATTCAATTCAATTATGGGGTCTTACGTGCCAAAGCCACTTTCTGATTATGAGGCCCGCCGCAGTGGAGGACTCCGGAAATTTCGACCACCTGGGGTTCCTTAACTTGCACCTAAATCGAAGTACTTGGCAGCTATGCTAAAATGGATAAAATTGATGTAATGCACACCAGTCTGTAATATACCGCTAATTTGCGACTAGGACTTCTGGAAATCGCTCGTAAAACATTGAAGCATTTTTAGGTGATGCAGTTTATACAGAATGGCAATATCTATTTTGGGTAAAAATAAGCTTCGTGACTCCTTTTTTGATAGCTGCCGATTTTCAGCAATAATCATAGTAAAAAGCCATAGACAAACACTGTGCTTCGTACTGCAGTCTGTAGAATCTAGATCTCCCTCAAACGTGATAAATTTAATTTAAATTGGTTCAGCAACTGTCTCATATGGGAGCATTTATACGCTTCCCATGTATTTGGCCGCGAGGTAAAGTTCGAAATGCTCTTATAAGCTATGATCGAGGGAAGCCGTATTGCGAGGACTCCGGGTCAGCTCAGACCACTTGGATTTACTTAATAACAATAATTCGGTGCACGAGATTTTTTCCTCTTCACCATTATATATATATCCCTCATGATCGCTATTACACGCAGTACCGTACAGCCATCATCAAGCCACCACGATGTGGGTTTCGCGTACCGATCTGAAAATTCAGCAGCCCCGCTAAATGTCTGGCGGAACGAACGTCCTCGGCCGATTATACGGGGTAAAAGAAAAAGAAACTTGAGTTTGGCCAAGAAAAAAGAAGAATACAAAACACGATGCGCACCGCAATTCGATTTCTCAAGAAACAGGTTAGCGTATGAGCGAAGTCGAGCGGGAGCGCCACGCGGAGGTCACCTTGGTCGCCTTCTCAGCGAGTTAATCTCCACGAGGACGAGGGTGGCGGAGGGGAATGCCGTTATCGGAGGCGGCAGCGAGCTGCGCGATAGCGGACCGCGAGGAGCGTGGACGACGACCGAGACCCGTCTACGGTCGGTCGTAAACAGGCAGGGCGAACACGATGACGGTCGGATAACGGAGAGTTCGGCGCCCTCCATCGCGCAAGGTCGGCAACGGCGCCGAAGACGTGCCTTCTACCTCCTGCAGGTGGCGGGTCATTCATTCTCGCTGGCCTCCTATACGTTAGTATAGCACAGACACACGTGTGTAGGGCGTACAATGGCGTACACCTAAGTACCGGAAGACGTATCAGACAACGGCCATCAACGGCTAAAACCCCTCAAACTTCGTAAAGTGGCGACACGCTTTGAAGACTGCCGCCTCCTCCTCGCGCGCTCTGGCCGAGGCCGAAGCCGCGTCGTTATTGGTCCAATAGCATCACGTGGGCCCTTGCCCCGTGCATAAGCGACACTTCTGCTCGAGAAGCGTTTACGGAAGTGGCGAGGACCACATGTTGCTACGCTCGAGCAGTGTAGGCGGCGCCACGGTCGAGGAGGGAGCGTGAAAGAGAGAATAAACGAGGAGTGAAGGTGGAGGAGGAGAGTGTCGCTGCTTTACGAAGTTTAAGGGGTTTTATCAACGGCCCCGTGTATGCGCCATCTGGTACTTGCAGGGGGCAGTTGGGACACTGTCGCCGTGCTGTACTAAGCGGCCTACTGCCCTCCCAAGTTAGTAGTGTGTAATAGCACAGCGGAAACATATTAGCTTTAGCACGCCTGTGTACGTATTGCCCTCCACGCCTCAACGACTCGCGACGTCGAGGCGAGACGCCACGTTGGTGGCGCCATCTCTTGGTGTAGAGTTTAACCGAAGGAGAGAGGGCCATTATTGCAGCGATCAGCCACATTCTACTTAGCTGCTGGTGTGGTGTCGGCACCGATGTAATCGTTAAAATGTCGTTCTTTTTTCCTTAGTCTTCAATGTCTACACCCATGTAGCAGAAAAAAAAACCTCTATCACGTTCTTAGGCAAAGCGTCGCAAGATGTTACCACCAGCACTGCTACTGCTGTCCATGACCTGGTATTCCGTAAAGCATGTACACAGGTTGACAGCAACATACTGACAATTATCTTTCGAGGTTCCGACAAATGAGGATCTTGAAGTTTTACTGCGCTACTTACTTTCAGCCACAACTGGCTGTGCGAACATGATGGTGCATTCCAAAGGGAATGTGTAGACAGAAGATAATCCAATGATAGGGCAATGGTGGCAAGATATAGTGACTTTTATTTTGGCTCAGAAAAACAACTTGCTGCAACAGGGCAGCATCATGATAGGCCGAGCATGACGACACAGTGGACTGTACATATGCAACGCAGGTGAGCGCTGCACCTCAAGATATCCTGAGCGGAAATGATGAGCACACACTGCTTCCACTGATGCTGCAGTGCTCAGATATTGCTCAGGCCTACCCAGGCCAGATCAGCATAGTAGCCGTCGGTCACAACCACTATGCAACCATTGTACTTCAAGGATTAGATTTACATTCTGAAGAACACTTATTTAAGTACAGATAAAAGGCTTTAAATTAAAGTACAGGTGCTTATGTGCAAGCTTCCTGCTTTCCGCACCAACTTCAGAATGCTTTCACTGTAAGCTCTTGCTCATTTCATTTATGCAGTGCCTTCTAGCAATCTACCACACATTACCTAAATTAAGCTTTTAAACAAGCAATGGTTTAAAAATGCAGGCTGGAATTATAGGCTGTGTTAGTACAAAGAAAAAGGAATTCCAGTGACTCGATCTCAGTGATGACTGTCAAACATGTTTGTGTGCTTATTATTATCTCGATCTCGACTGAGGTTGTGTTAGACGCACGCATATTTACAACTCTCGACACTTCCTCTCTAATGTACACCAGCTTGCTAAACAAAACACAACGCAACAACCCTCGAGCTTCTTCCATGCAACTAAAAATTTCAACTATGGTAAAAGATAAAATTAAAAACCATCCTCTCTACAAAACACCAGAAAAATGTCTTTGGAATCCTAAAATGCAAAACATAAAACAAGGCAAACGGACCACTACACCAAAAAAGAAAACCACACTGAACAAGCACAGACGTTGACACATGCACCCTGCCAGAAGAAGAGTCCACAGGAGGCACTGCAACCGGACAAGTGCGCTCTCCACAGGAGTAGGTCTCTATGGACCAGTCCTTCCTCAACACTGCTTGCACGACGGGCGGAAACGCGGGACTAGCATTCGAACACACCACAGCTTGTTTGTCGGCATCGCACACCTCAGCCTTCCTAACCTGGAAAAAGTAGGATTTAAACACCGTCTCAGTCGACCATCGGCAAGACCACATTCAAAATTATGCAGTGCAATAACTCCGAAAAATACTTAGGTTCAACATCCCAAAGTAACACTTGGGCTATTATAAACATCAATGCTGATGATAAATGCCTAAGCCAATGAGTCTTCACAATGAGTCAAAAACGAAGAATGGTGATGCTGGCCGGAAAACAGCCTCGATGATCGAACAACTTTCAGCAAAGACCCTTTTCATAATTCGCAAGTGCATTCCTCTGCACTGCACATTTGCTCAACTAATGGCGGCACCATTCATAGTTCAAGTGAAGACGAAGTGCTAGCTGTGCATGTTCAGGCTTGTCTCTTGCACATGGTTTCATAATGAGAGCCATGTATACACTTTCTGTCATAATACAAACAGATTGTGCTGGCAGACACTCTTTGCAAAAATGACTATGCCGCCATTAATTGGGCAAGCTGCCCCACAGGAAAGCTAGCTTGACAATCAAGAAAAGGGTCTAACTTTATTGTCGTAAATTTCATTTCACGTGTGTGCGAGCGCAGTCAGAGCATTTCACACAGCAAATGTGACGGGCAAAACTGAATGCTGCATTCAAGATGCCATAGCTGCCAAAGCTTATTTCATAGACGTCAGCATGTTGCTATGGCAATGCTGCGTCGGCAATGCTGTGCACTTGCCAATAGTTCCAGTAGTTTATCAGCAGATGGTGCTGTCAGTGCAGCTGGCCATACCCCTGAGCCTACATTTAACAGATCTGAGCTCTGTACCCATAACTGCATATGCCAGAAATCCTGCAAGCAAGCTCATTAGTATTTGTATGCTTTAGGAGGAAGCTTTAGCTCTGGAGCTCCTATTTAACATATGGGAGTGGAGAAATAATTTGGAGTATGCGAATAACAAATAGTAGATTTCGAATCACATACCAAATAGAACCAAGAAATAAACAAGCCAAATATCAAATAAAATAGTGAATATAGGGAAAGTTATCACAAAGTTTGTGTAAAGTTTATCACATTTTGTGCATGAAAACACGGTCCTGCACATGCTCAGTAGTCTACTAGCATTGCACAACACGAATGTTGCAAGCTATCAGTAACTTAGGTACCTAGGAACTGAGATGTACAGGGTCATCCACTCTCTCAGTATAAACACAGTGCAGCGTGGCCGTGCTCTGTGGAGCACGGCCACACTGTACCATGTTTGTGCTAAGGGAGCGGACAACCCTGTACAGAACAGTGTATTCTCATTAAAGGGAACACCAAATTAGTATGCCAGCACTGATTATAACTTAGCTCTGTATGAAGGTCTCGAAAATATCTTCTTTATCAATAGAACATCTGTCAAATAGAATCAAGTACTTCTTCCTCTCTGAAGCTGAAGAGGTAATGAAGTTGTACTGAATATCTTATGAGATCTTTAGTTTCTTTGTGGACCTCTGTTCTATGACAATCTTTTATTGCATAAGGTTTTCCTTTTGAGTTTTCCTCTAAAATACATAAGGGTTTTCCTAGCTTTGCGGGAAGGTGGGCTCATGAAGGTCAATCTGCGTGACAAATGAAAACACAGACTCTGCATCACCCGATTTGATCACTGCTTCACGCATATTGTTGGCACAGCGCAAGTGGACCAAGATTGCACCAACACCAAAGAGCAGGGGCCTTTTTATAGTCAGGTTCAGCAACATTTGCCACCTGTCAGAGGTTCCGAAGTCGGGAGGGCCATGACAAATTTGCGTGAAGCACCCTCTCTTCGTCTCCATCTGCCAACTGTGCAGGTTGTCGGGCGGTCAGCACCCTAGTCACATGACATTTTCGTGCTTGTAAATGTGAAGCTAGTCTTATGAGGGGTTGCTCGAAGCTACGAAAAAAATTATTGATGAGGGTCTAAGAATGGCATCAGGAACGAGAGGGCACCTTTGAAGGTGTCTCAAGGATGGCAGCTGTGAACAATGTTGGTGCTAGCCCTTACACTAACTCTCATTGGCGAGGCGGTTTGTCAACTATCCAAGTCTTGTGTAGCCGCTTCGAATAAATCTGCATTGATTCGGCAAGAAACTGCAACTTTAGTCGCTGAAGCCTCATGAAGCAACGCCAATCAGGCTTAATGGCCTGACTGATAGCTGTTGAAGGGGCGTTAAGGTCCACAGGCATGGGTACCAAGTTATTCTGTGCACTTAAACGCGTATGAGGACACGTGCTTCAATGTGTGTGTGTGTGTGTGTGTATGACCATGCATACTCAATATTGTAATGCAGTTGAGTGAAGGTACTTAAATCATTTACGTTGGGCGAACTGGTGTCTGACATTAAAAGAAAAGAAACCAAGACATTTCGGCTCCCACATAGGGGTCTTGTTCACTATCATTGTAAACAAGGCCCCCGTATGGGAGGTGAAATGTCTTGGTTTCTTTCTTATTTCATGTTTTTGGTCGGCGTACGTTTTACCCTTGACTAATAGCAACTTTCTTCTTGAATGCAAAGAGTTCTGTTCAAATCAGTCCAGAATTTGTCTCACAGAAGCATTTCGGCAGTTTACTTGTATTTGAATGAGCAAATGGGAGTTGGCTGCGAGCTAAAGTTTCCTGTTAAAAATGCATGCTAGTCAACTACACATGCAACATACCGTGGCCACTCAACAGAGTGAGTGCGGGTTGACCGATTGTTCACAGGAGGCCTCATAGCAGCACCAGGTCCACCAAATTTCCCTTTGGTTGTGTCATGGACTCGGGGAAGAACTCTACAATGGTGTCAAAGAGACTGGTGCGCAGATAGAACTTGTAGTCAGGGTCACCCATGTCTGAAACAGCAGAGCGGACATTGTAATTTTTTTTCCCCCTTTTCCTCAAGCTTTACACACCCTAGCACATACCCTGAAACTTCAATGAGGAAAACTAAAGTACTGTTGACGTTTCTACATGACACGAAACTAGATGAGCGGCTCTAGTAGGGCAACTGTCTAATGCACATAAGTACTCGTCACCTCTCTCCTCATCTATCCCAGTACTTTTAATCCCCTACAATGCACTAGCTCAAGTTGACCTCTGTCTTTCCTATCAATAAAATCTTTCCCTCTGTCACTATAGAGTTGGAGTACTATTGCATGAAATAGAGTGAGGGAGCATAAACAAGCTGCAGTAACAAACAGAAATAGTGGATGTGTCAATATACACAATCCAGATAAAAAGAAAGGTAAGCGAATTCAACGGCAATTTAGTAGTAAATGCAAGAGAAATGCAATATGTTGCACCTCTTTTAGGTCCCAGATCCATGATTTAAACTGGCTTCAGCACATCGCAAAGTGTTGTACAGGAGCTCACTAACCACACATCCTAGCTGCCTCTTCGCAATTTTCTACTGTCTCCAAACCACTCTAAGTTGCCCATGCACACATATGTGCATGCCCACAGGCATGCATACATACACACAGGCATGCATACATACACACAAAGCACATGCACGCACACGTATATACCTCTACCACTTGACCAGCTTCCCACAATCACACACATACATCTTTTTCCACTCTGACACTCCTAATGCGAAAACATCAAAGAAAAAGCAGCCAAGTCCCTATGATAGTGCCTATGGACACAAGCATATATAGCCTACCTTTTCCGGTGAACATTTTTCACTGTCTAGCCACTGTTACAAAGTTATTGTTCAGCGCATGGTAGACTGAATGTGACATTGATGCACTGAATATGACACAATCTTGATGGAAGATAGCGCATTTTGCACAGCACTTCCACATCCGTGTTTACTGTCACTTACTACATGCTTCTATCATTAATAAGTTTCAACCCGTTGGGCTCACTATCCCTGTAGTGTTCAACAGCAGGTGGCAGGGTTAATAATGAAAGCACTGGCATATACCTGAAAATTTATGTGCCTTTTACAGAAAGAACTAGAAGTAGTAGCAATTCATCGTTTATTTAAATAATTAGATAGGTATATAAAGGTAAATGAAGGGAAAGAAAATTGCCACTGACCATAGCCAGCAGTGAAGGAGAGAGTGGAGTGGAGAGCAGATGGAGAGGGAAAGGAGGATAGAGTAAAGGATAACTATTTACATATTTAGAATACAGCGACTAGGTAAAAGAATATACCGTAAAAACCGGAATATAGGTCGAACTTTTTTTTCAAAAAAACATCGCGAAAAGTCGACCCTCGACCTATATACCGGACATTGGCGGAACAACTACGGAAGTCTTGCAACAATGGGCGGATGAAGTAAACAGCCGCCTTCGCCATCGCCATCATCAGCAGCGCGGCGTTGGTTCTTTATTCTATGGCGTGGCGACATTGTGGCACCGGCATTTTGCGTTTCCACTGTCGCAAAGTTATATTAATTAAAGGCTGCAGTTTCATTTTGTTTCAAAATGAGCGAAAGCCGACGTCAATTCACCGTCGCCTTCAAGAAAAAGGCGATTGAGTACGCGGAAGCCCACGGCAACCTGGCGGCACAGCGCGAGCTTGGAGTATCCGAAAATAGCATTCAGTAGCGGCGGAGGTAAAAGCAACGTATTAACACTTGCAGCAACCAAAAGAAAACGTCATTTCGTGGCCGGATCGCAGCGGACTGTAGAACTGGAAGGCAAGGTTGCGGAGTCCGTCCGAGAGCTGCGTGTAAGATCGCTGCCTGTTGTCGAATGCATTCGTTTGAAAGCGGTAGAGATCGCATGCGCCTATGGACTGGATATCCGACTCGTCATCCGACTCTGTTCAAACGTGTTGCTCTGATTCGGAGTAGCGCTTGCGGACTTCGTGCCCTTCTGTGTACTGTACACCCGACGAATTTTTAACAGTATCGCGCGACCGTCGACCCGCGTGTTTGTCAGCACCTTTTATCATCACGGCACGGAGCGGCGAAATAGCGAAAGTAAGGGCATGTGTACACATGTGCGTATCTCGTTTGTTTCGCTGCTCAGCGCTGTTAATACGGTGTTGACAAGCACGCAGGTCGATGGTCGCGCGATGCCGCTAAAAACATGGCCAGGTGCACATGCGAGCAGCATTTAAATAAATACTGTCACCATTGTGCAACCCGCTGAGTCGCATTTGTTTATAGGTAAGGGTTTCATGTCTTTCGGTACTTTTGCCACTGAAAAAGATTTTTTTTTATTTTTAGAATTCGTTAGTTGGGGGATCGACCTATATTCCGGTCCGACCTATAGTCCGGTTTTTACGGTACATATCTCGCTTGTGAGTGACTTCGTTGAGACAGTTTGTTACTTGGCCTCGCACATTGGTACTGTTAGTATCACATAGAGCAGCCGGGTGGTGATGCCCGCCTGCTCGAGCATGCGACACAGTGGAACTAGTGCAAGTATAGTGAACCTGATGACGATTTTAGTGATGAGGAGAAACATATTCCGCCATCAGATGACCAGCAAAATCTTCAGATGGGAGCACTGAAGAAAGCGTCAATGAGGACCCTACACAAAGCAGTTCTTGTGGTGATCAACCTCAATGCCATACTGGCTGGAAGCTGTACACTGTCTAGGAGCCTCAGAAATAAAGAAAATTTTATGAAGTATGTCACTTACTGCATGCTTGTTCACATATCTGCACAGCTTCCAACATGAGCAAAGCAGTTCCTCATCGGACCGACCACAAAATGAGTAAATGCTCTCAACCGTAAAGGGTTAATGTTAGTCATCATTGTGACTATCATGACTATTAGACAAATGGTCGAGGACTGAGCATCCCACAAAACAAAACACACAAACATGGCCCGATGAATCGCTCTCCAGAGTAGGCATGAATGCCAGTTTACACCACTACATGCCCAATTCAAACAGCATGTAACTGTACCTCCTAAAGGCGCTGCTGTCGTCATCTCGTCACGGTCAGTGTCAGGGTGTTTGAAGAGACTAGATGCTTGCAACTGAAACTGGAATAGAAAAAAAAAGAAAAAAAAGAGAAAACACCTTCAGCAGCTAAACAGACATGAGAAGTTAGCTCATTCCACATGAAAAGCCAAGGAGAGAACAACAAAAACTGATCCTGCAGGCATCATCAGATACAAAACTGAATAATTGCTGGCTATGTGGCGTAATTCTTGTTGGGCTAGTTGGTGAAACATAGCTTCTAGAAGATGGGCACAAAGTGTAACACACACAGAGAAGGACAGACGAGTGCCCTATCAATGTGTGAATTTGCGCCCATAATCTAATAGCCATATGGCCTTTGGCCATGGCGCACAATTAAGCAATTACGTGAGCCCCCACAATAACACTGCAGAAGCTACAGTGTGTACCTTTGTAACCTTGTACAACAGTCCAGAGAGGAGGCTTTCTCTCTCTCCCTTAACGAAATGTATATACAGACGAACCCAGTTATAACAATCCCAGGTACCGTATTTGTTAGTTTATAAGGCGAGGGTGCCAGTTGGAGGACCCGAAAAACCCCCCCAAATAATATACCGCCTTATAGAGTAGCTTCACGGCATCGCGGTGCACGCTGACGTAAAGCCACACTACAAGGTGAAAGCTGCACTTTCGCGAAGCCACACCTAAAGGCAAAATTTGTATATATGGCACAGTGCAAGTTTTAGGCTCAAGATTCTGAGAAAAAAACCTCGATTTATATTTGGATAAATATGGTATAACAATCTATCGATTGTGATCATAAACTGCTATACACATTTACGTTTTTCCGAACCTGCCTATTGAAACTGCTTTTAAATGTAACGCATGTTTTTTAAATCACTGTAGTGTTATAATGAATGCTTCGGACCTGGCCAAGCTAAAGAGAGGGCACATGTGAAGTACCCCCCCCCCCCCCCCCCCCCAAAGCATGGAAGTGCAACCAAACTCGGTGCACTGCAGCATGCAACCCGTTTCAGCCCAGCCGCGACAACTATATGGCCTTCGAGATAAGCGATCGAGCGAGCACCGTATGCGGATTTTGGAAGCTGGGAAGAATGTGCTTACAAGCCACGCTTCCAAGGAGGACCCAAAAGAGGGGTACAGCATAAACAGCATGATGCGGGGCGTGCACTGGCATGTGCGCTGAGGCGATATCAGATGCCATAATGGCAAGCATTCTCGTTTGTGCATTACACCTATTTCAACGATTTGGCATGACCATCTATGTCCTTCCACCATGGGAACAACAGATTCTCAAGCATTCCTTTTGTCAATATTCAAGCAACCTGAGTTGATGAGAACACTGCACCACGCTCTGCCACCACCCAATGTTCCAACGTATTTGGTGTTACTCATCTGTTATCAGGAAATTACAGTTCGGCGGCGCTTCGTTTACACTTTGCCAGTTACTGACGGTTTATGGTGACTTTCTACCTTTTGAACACTGCATTTTTTTTTTACCCCAAAGCGATTTAGCTAACATAATTTTACGGCTCTTGTGCGGCCAATGCGCAGTTGTAGTGCTGAGACCATGATTTTCGAGGCCTTCGCAGAATGACGGCATGCCGCAGTACTTTCCGAAGTTTACGCTTCCGGCCAGCTAGAGTGCTTCGCTCTCTTGTGCAGAATACAGTGACGTTCCATTGTTTATAAAATATATCACAGGCTTTCGAATAAAAAAAGGCGACTGTGCTTGCAATTTCAAAATGACAGGAGACCGGAACCAGGCACCATTCTGAAACAGCTAAACGACACAGCATTTTGTTTTTTTTTTAAATAATAATTATGTGGTTTTACGTGCCAAAACCACTTTCTGATTATGAGGCACGCCGTAGTGGAGGACTCTGGAAATTTGGACCACCTGGGGTTCTTTAACGTGCACCTAAATCTAAGTACACGGGTGTTTTCGCATTTCGCCCCCATCGAAATGCGGCCGCCGTGGCCGGGATTCGATCCCGCGACCTCGTGCTTAGCAGCCCAACACCATAGCCACTAAGCAACCACGGCGGGTAGCATTTTGTTGTTTATGTGGACATTTCTAACAAAAATTTGTGGCTAGATACAGGAACACAATGGGAAAAAAAGTGACACTGAAAACCTGGTTTTTGGACCTAAGTGCCGCCGATTTGTAACTGCTGAAGCGAGCTTCAGTGCAGTTATTTTTTGGGGTTTCTAAGGGTGGGCCCATATACTATAAAGATCTACTGATATACCGACCACTTTTCACGGCACTATCAAGTTCTTTACAGTAAACGGTTCTGACTGTGTTTAGCCCCAGTATCATTAGCCAGCTCTGCTTTCAACTGCCCTTACAACCGCAAGCGTCATGTATTAGCGAACTCGGGAGCAAGCAACTGACACACATGACACATTTTTCAAAGCAAGTGTCAAAACATAAGCAACAGAGGAAGTGCAGTTCCCAAGTCGAGAGATCAAAGTACCAAGGGAAATGCACACCTGTCTCTCTTCTTCAACATTGGAGTGGTCCACCGTGTCAGCCAGTTCGGTCTGAAGGTACCGCAGGGCCGCCAGAGGGTCCTCAAAGGTGATCTCCCGAAAACAGTGCTGCCGCACTAGCTGTCTACATCTCCTCAGCAGCTGCTCCTTGGATGGCCGACATAGCTGCAGTAGGCCAAGATGGCAGATTTTTGCAGCGCAGTGCACAAAAACAAAAGCAGAGGGTGCGGACACTCTCAAAATCACCAGAATTCTGCAGACATTATCCAGCCTTCTCACCTTCCATTCTACTGTTGCAGAGTTCTGCACATTAAGAGGGCCTATCTGTATGAGCTTCCATTTCGCACAGATTCTGACTTTTCGAACATGTCTTTAGTGTCTGAGTAACTGTAGCACATATCTTCAAATTAGTGGTGTGGCTGCATCAGTATGTATTACATGCTAATTATGCCGCTTTTTACTTTGTTTGCTTTCAGTCTCAATGAAACCAAATTCAGCCGATGTGGCTTTTGGTCTCAAATACAGAGAAAATGTGGCATTAAATGAAGTGCAGAAAATGCAGCATATCACATAGTTTTCATGCTCCCTCGACTCTGTCTGCAAAACCCGCCGTGGTGACTTAGCAGCTGTGGTGTTGTGCTGCTAATCATGAGGTCGCCAGGTCGAACCCTGGCCACCGTGGCAGCATTTTGATGGGGGTGAAATGCAAAAGCACCCATGTCCGGTGCATTGGGGGCACATTAAAGGGACACTAAAGAGAAAAATTATTTCTTCAGTATTAGCAAATCACCCTTCTACAATGTCAAAAATTCCGCTCTTACCAAAAGAAAAACGCTTGGTAGGCCAGAAAAGGGGCAAAAACAAAAGACTGGTGGCCACGCTGCCTTGAAGTTCCAGCAACAGTCCACCATGACGTCATAGATTCTGATGCCATCTGCTAGGGCCTAGGTGATTATTTAGCGGTAAAGTTCCACTAGATTGCGTTCTAGAGGAGCCAGAGACTTAATATGTCAAGTTTCGGAAACCTTTTAACTGGTCAATGCCACCTAAACGTGAAGAATTACACTTTGAAATATTTGACATAACAATTATGTACCATAGTTTATGTTTCAGCACGAAATTTAAGATGTGAAACTTTGGCCTTCATTTTATCTTCTAATAATCAACCTATCATTACCAAATTAACGACAAGAGAGTTTTCAAAGACTATTTTATCAGTCTAAACTGATTTATTGCTTCATGTTAGTGGTCCCTTTAAGGATCCCCTGGAGGTACAAATTAATCCAGAGCCGCCTACTACAGCGTGCCTAATTATCATATTGTGGCTTTGGCACATAAAAACCCCTGAATTCAACTCTGTAAACAGACATGAATCTGGCAAAACCTGTCGCAGACATGCTCATTTTTAGTTTGCTCTACTCATTAAAGGTTGCCAGTGTGCGTATACAGTCGCCGACTGATTTTCCGGACTCCGAAAATTCGTACGTGCTCGATTATTCGGTCAGCTTCACGTCACCGCCATTCTCCCCATAGACCATAATGTATAACAACTGCTGAAAGTTTGGACACCTTGCAACCTCTCGTCTGATTTTTCGGACACTCCTTGAGCCAACTCGATCGAGAGCACCATGCACCGACCCTGCCCGGTGCATGGTTTGACTTGCTGAACGCCATTTTTGTTTTGAACGGAGCCTCCTTGCCGCCCCACGAAGTGGCGCTACTGCAAATTCCCGCTCATCATCATCGTTTCTGCCTGGTTCGATAGAGTGGCTCTACAGCAGTTCCGGTTTCAGCTTAGTAAGCCATGTCAAGGCAATCCAGCAGCTGATTTGTTTCTTCGCGCGCGGTGCTGCGAGTAGGCCACCTTTTTCATTTGTGCGACTGGTGTCGGCATGGTGGTGTTGGCTTTGTGTGCTCTGTCGAGGTTTCGGTGATCCAACGCGGCTTACGGAAACATCGCATCAAGCATACTTTCTTAAAGGGCCCCTCATCAGGTCTGGCCATTTTGAGCTGACAAGCGCAGAGCATACAATAAGTTCTAACGATCGTGTTTGCAAAGAAACACATCGCTATGCACCGCGGAAATGTCTGAAATTTCAATCCGAATGCCGTTTTCCCTTTCCCTCGCGGTGACCACGCTCCAAGTCGGACGGTGACGTACTCGTGTCCCTACGTCTACGTACTCATCTCCGCAGTATGACATCGCTCGAGGTGACACATGACTCCGAGAATTATTCAAGGCAACATCTGTTATTTGTGCGATCTATTGCTTGAATTGACAAATTGAAGTTTAGAGAAATAATAAAACACGCAAACGAAATGTCTGCATGTTTTTTGTATTACTTCGCACCGAAGCGAGAGAGGTGGACTTCCGCTTCGTCTCCTTGTTCCCACGGTTGTGCAGCCACGTGCACAGGTACCGTAACTATGCCATTTTCTACCGTGTTCCAGCGCGTGATTATGCGCTGCGATTCGCTTGTTCTGCCTCAGTATTCGTGTAGCACTGAATTATACTGTTAGTCATGTGTCCTTGTGCACAGCACCCAAAATTGTGCGCTGCGCGAGACGAGACAATAGCTTGCGCAAACGCCATCAGTGAAAGTGCGCGGCGCGGGGGGGGGGGGGGGGGGGAGGAAGAAAGAAAGAAAAAAGCGAGGAGAAAAAAAAGTGAAGGTGAAAGTGAAAAGCGAAAGTGATGTATGCATCACGCGATCCTCGAGGTCCAGTATCGGAGAACGCAGGGAAGGAATTTCATTTGTGGAGGCTAGATGGGGTGGGTGGAGAGTGTCTTGCTCGGCAGTGGAGTCCGCCGCTGAAATCATGGGTTCATGGCACTGAAATATTTCTATCTCGGCTATTAATGAGCCGATTTGAAAAATTCTTGTGGCAGAACGCTCCCCAGAGGACTCGTAAGAACTTCCAGCGTATAAGCAAAATTTGCTATGGGGCCTGGTGAGGGGCCCTTAGAAGCCTACGCTGTCCTGGTTCATTGAAAAGAGGTAATGCTTTAGTTAGCCCCAGAAATTAATAGCTGCACTGCTTAGAAGCATTACTCACCTGGAGTGACCAGAAGTCGTCTAGTCTGACTTTTGGCGAATTTGGCCGACCTGGATTGCCACCGAAGAGGTAGTGAACCTGCAGATGGAAGTAGAAATAATACCTTGCATCAATAACTTACAAAATTGAGGCTTAATGGAGCACAAATATAAATTATCAGTCAAAGAAACAATATTGCATAGTTCTTGGGTGTACAGGGATGGCACCCTGTAAGTATCAATGGTAGAAAACATAACATAGTTGTAATTCAATATTAGGCCAGTTTTCATATGCTGGACCTGCTGCACTATATGAAGTGATGACACAGCCCAATTTGTTAAAGTTAACTGTGATGACGCCAGCTATAAAATCAACCAAGGCACAAGTCTGCCAGAGTTTCTTTGGGTTGTTATCGCATCTGAGATTTGTGGCAATTGCAAGAGCTGAACAAGTGCATATAGGATAACGCTCAAGCTGTTCAAGGTCAGTTAGGGTGCGCTTAGAGAAAGAGCTGATAAAAAGAAACCAACCTTTTTGACATGATCATAGACAAGTTGATGAGCGAATCGAGGGCAGGGTTCTTGCATGCTCTGCTTTGACGTTGCCTGTTGTCCGTAGTCACTGTGGTAAATGCATGACCTGAAAATGCAAGGAGTCATGCGTATCACACCTGGCTTAAACTTTTTCCAGGTGACCGCTTACCATTTATTTTGGTTGATGTCGTAGATCCAGAAAGAGTTCTTGACGTTGTCCTCCCGTTTCTCCTTGTCTTTGTTTGAGCCCGACAGCACATGGATCTCGTTAAGCTCAGGGTCAATGGTTGCCCGCTGCGTGAATCCTGCTGCTGGCACTGTGCATGGAAAAAAAATATAAACAATACACTCCCAATGTTCAGACAAGATGTGTGTTTGAACTTTTCACCAAGTTCTCTAATGTTCCACCTGCACATTATCGATACATTGACCTATGACTCAACACTGCAATGACATTCTTACATGATGAACAAATGCTCTACAATTCATCTTGTATTTCACAAGGCAAATTTTGTGCAGTAACTGCTGGAAACTTTTTTCACTGTGCTTTTTTAAAAGGCTTCATGACAGAACGTATTGGGTTCTCGAACTACTGAATTTGATGCGGCATTACAGTGAAGATCAAAACGTGGAATACCACAAATGAAGGAACATAGGCAAAAAAAAACACACACACACACACATACATACAGCACAACTGCAGTCAAAATTTGTTTATATAACAAAGTCACAACAGGATTAAATTACCGTCTTCATATTCAACATTCAATATAGACGTACATACTACTAATATTTACAAAAAGACATTTGCTACTGGGTTTGTGCAAAAGAAGTGCAAGCGTTATGAAATGCATCAACACTGCAAGCCAATGACCAACCAGCAAAGCAGCTGCCGAGTGGCCTGTCAGCCTGCTAGTGGTCTGCGGTGCCAGTGCAGAGCATACGAAGCCATTAAAATCAGACGGCAGTCTTTACCTTCCACTTTCTGGCCATCACAGAGTATGTTCATCTGGTCTGTATCCACATTGTACGTGAAGAAGTCTGTCAAGTACTCCTTGGAGCGCTGCCCAGCAAAAATGTACAGCAGGCGGGATTTCTGGAAACAGCGCATGCACATGATAAGTGAGAATGGCGACAGGCACAAAAAGCCTGAAACCAAAGCAATGCATAATTTTTATACCTCGTTATCTAAACAAACGTTGTTAGACTTTCTTTCAAGCTAAACAATGTCTCCCAAACAGTGACTGTGTAGGTGAAATTCACCATTGCACAAGGCACAAAGGGTGAAAACAACATAAAGTCTGCTTCTAATAGTTTTTACATTATACATATTCACAGCTAATCCGGAGTAAAATAAGTGATAAGTACTAGCCTCAAATGCATTTCTACTATTTCTTCAGCAATCATGAAGCTTAGTCCAATCCAGCTCATTCCTTTCGCACTGTGTGTATTCCTGTTACTTACTAACTAGATTATATCTATTTCTTGTCATACAGAAAATTTCGTGCTCCACTAAGCAACGTTTCTATACTTCCAGCAAGATGGCATACACTGACTGGCTCTGTCTGGCACAGCTGCTGATATGTTACTGGGCCTTACAAGCCTCACCTCATCATACAAAGGACAATGGCTCGCTATTCATGAAATAAATAACATGTGTATAAATTCTCTGCAACATTCTTAAGGCTCTGGACAACATACCTCATGGAACAACATTGAGTGCCCTATTCTTGCCCGAACATCTTGAAGTCCATTACTGGATGAATCATCACGAAGCTTGTGCCATGTGTTTGTTGGCACATGATATGTGAAGAGTCCGCTGAATGCAGTCTCAAGTGCTCTATCTTCCACAGGAAGAGAACTGGATGGGAACACAACAAGAGAAATTGTTGGACTTCACACCTGACGCACTATCCATACACCAAAATACGAGTCAGCATAATGTACAGTGACTTTCGCCCAACTGGAATTATGAGGGCTTCATTAACAGCATGGTTTAGCACAGCGAATACACGAGAACCTCACTTATCATTAGTAGAAACTCGCTTATTACATTATGCCACATCATATAACATCAACAAATTTCATGTTAACACTAGCATCTACATCAAAGAAGCTCTGCAAGTGGGGGGTGCTATAACAAAGCATTGTTCCACTGGTGGTATCAATGGCACAGGTTGGCACAATTGCATGCGATCTGCATAACCTTTTTTTTTTTACTTCACCTTGTGAGGATCTTGCCCCCAAAGACGTATATGGTGTTTCTCTCCACATCCATGCACATCTGGTGATCAAAGATGAGCTTTGGGCCACCCATTGCCGCAGTGTCATCCGTGATGAGCGTCCACTTGTTCCTCTCAATGTCGTACACATAGAAGTCACTCTGCAATGAAAGCACCTTCAGCATTAATGCACACGCATGACAGTAAATGTTCAAGAAGTTGTAAGAAATGCTCTGCTGCCAAGCTTTCACATCATGGTTTAGTTGGTGTTTAGTTAGTTGAGGCACACTGAGGCTATGGAATGTTCAACATGAAAAGTACCATGAACAAATTAGAATAAGCACAGCTGGTTATCAGATGCTAAATTCTGCTACAGATGTTTATTACCGCCATCGTCACTGCAGCACCACACTTTGCTTTTAAGTGTATGTGAACATAAAGGGTGTGGGGATGCACGACTCTCGCGCATCCCCTGATATGTTTTTTCACATAGCTCCCGTCTTGTGTAATCCGGCTTTGCCGCGTGGCTTTACTGCAGCAGTCGGTATGCTTGCAGGGTAGAACGAGAGATGGCGCGAGTATTGCTCTGCTAACGCCACCTAACGCCACCTAACGGCGGGGTTACTGAGGCGCAAAAAGGAGAAGGCTCTTCCTCTTTGGCTCGGGGTCGGCAAGCAGCGTGGATGTTCTGTGAGACCGTCTCATGAGGCCTATCCTGGGAATGGCGAACACCATTGTTTGAACGCGCCACCGTTCGCATGACAGTACACGTTAACGACCAGGCGTTGGTGTCTAGCATGGGGCGAACATAATCGCTCATTATCCAGTCGTGGTGAGTCGAACTTCTGCGATTTGTTGCATGCCCATCGGCATATTTTGTCGATAGCAGGCATTAGTCTATGAAAAGTGCAATAAATGTCCTTGTGATTGTTTGCACTACTGTGTTGTCATTCCTTTGTCGAAGAAACCCACAAGGGTTCTTGGAAATCTGCTCATATTACCAGAAGTTCTGCCTAAAGAAATTACCCTAAATCTACAGGAAAATGTGCGTCCCTTAATTTATTAATATAATCAGCGGTGTGCGAATACCGAATAGTAGGTTTTTAATCAAATATTGCATCGAACCAAGAAAAGCTAAATATTGAATCGAATATTGAATATCAGAAAATTTAACACACACTTTAATGCCTCCAAATTTTGTGCAAGAAACAGTGCTGCATAGTATGCTCAGGAAGCTAATCCAATTTCTTAACAAGAATCTTGCTAAGTATCAGTAACTTAGGTACCTAGGAATCGAGATGCATAGGATGCTGTATTCTTATTAACATGTCTGCACAGTGCAAAAGACGAGTACTGAGGGAAGAACAAAAACACAGGCGCTGTCCACAACACAGGCTCAGTCCTCGTCTTTTGAGCTGTGCAAACATGTCGATATGAATCACCAACTCGCCCAAGCTTCCACCTAATCAACTCTTATTAAAGGGTATACCAAATTAGTATGCCGGCACTAAGAACAACTCAGTTTGTATACAAAGGTCTGGAAGATATTTTGTATTGATGGAATGTCAATCAAATAGAATTGAGTGCTGTTTTTTCCTCTGAAGCTAAAGAAATGGCGAAACTGTCCTACATACCAATGAGGTTTTCAGTTTAATAATGGGCCCCACTCTGCTTAATGGCGATCTTCTATTGCTTAGAAAGTATTGCTTTCCAGTTTTCTTTGCCTGTGTCTGTGTCGCATTAATCATTTCAACTGGTATTGTCGACCTGGATGAAACTTGTACCGATAGAGATTGTGCGTCGTGGGAACGCTGCACATGTCAGGGCACCGACCACGGCCAGGTCATTCACCGAAGGTACCAATGTTCGAGAAATCGAATTTTAGATACAGACTCATGAATCGAATATTCGCACACCCCTAGTTGTAAGAGCATTCACCTCAACAGAACTGGTTCTTAAAAAAATCCAGGAGTGCTTCAAAATGATGTGTTACCATTCATAGCTCGGGGCTTGGATAAGACGAAAACCAGAAAGAACTACAGCATTACGTAGTGTTCATGGTAGCAAAAAACATGGCAGCACAAAAGTAATGCTACTTACAATCTGAGGGTTTCTATGTTTATCTCAACCGTGAAATATGCTCACATGTTCCATGCTCTTTATATTTGTAATAACAAGTAAAAGGAAGCATTTCATGAGGGCGCTGCTGTCCAAGATCCCCTCAATGAAATTGCACCTTTAAATATCACCGGCTCTTAAGTCTGAATTTTAGAGGCACTAGTCGTGTGAAAACTACAAGAAGCACCCCACCCAGATCCGCAAAGCTGTCATTTAGCTCAAATGCTGCTTTATTCAAAACAAACTTTTCATTCTCTTGGAATTGAAAATAATCAGACTGTGCTTTATTCATTCCGCCCTACCCTACACTAAACATAAAGTTCTGCCCTAGACTTCCTCTTCACAACTTGAACTGCATTTTTCTGCTTTCTGCACTGTCCACACAATGTCATCAATTAATATTGATGTGGTGATTTTATTCCCTCAGTAATTCTTCATTAGACATTTTACAAGATGTGTCATAACATCAGGTTCCCCTGCCATTGGCTCGTTAGAATCCCTTCAATAAATGGCAATGTCAGTGAGAAATATAACTAAGATAAACAAAAGCACACTGTAAACAAATACCCTGAATTAACAAGCTCAACAGCATAGATGTGGACTAACACTAATAAATAGTCAAAATAGCAGTCGCTATACTATGCACAATACTGGGTGTATGCTGACAAAACATTTAAGGACAATCATGCAGAAACAAAATGTTTCAAAGCAAAACAATTAAGTGGACATAGGTGCACAGAGAAGGTAATGTTTCAACTTCTTACAATATTTCACTCACCTTGAGGCATTCTGTACTTCTCGCAGAGGAGTCAAGGTAGCGGCCCAGCGTGAAGATCTTCTTGCGCTCTGGATCCAGGCACATTTTGTGGCAGGAACGTGCGCTGGGGCCACCCTGCACCACCACCACCACCACCGCAAGGCACAGAGAGAGAGAGAGAGAGAGAGAGAGAGAGAGAGAGAGGAATGTAGCTTATGAATAAGCAGAATTTGGCTGGTGTGGGCTGAGCAATGTGCTGGTTGTTCAAAACTTACAAAGTGGCCCACTTTGATACACGCCAGTGTGCAGCTCTCACTTTGCTGGCACTTAGTTTGCAAGTGTATATTCTGTACTTCAGAATAGCCAATTATGCTTCAAAATAAAACCACTTTAGAACAGCAATAGTGATATCTCAGAACGCCAATACACTGCATAGTGATCTAGAAAGATGCCAGCACTAGCAACCACAAGTTGTCTTCTGCAGAGCTGGGTGATTGAGCACTTGAGAAAGAGAGAGAGAGAAAGATGTTCATTAATTGAAAAAGAATTGTACATATATTAAAAGGCAACTCAAGTGGTTTTTCTGGTGAGATGCTTAGATTAGGTGAATTGTTTTGCTCCTTAATACCATATTTACTCTAATATAACGCACACTTTTTCCACAATAAAACGGGTCCAAAAATTGTGTGCGTGTTAGAATCAAATATGACCCTAAATCTGTGTTACCATATCGCCATCGGAATTTCAAGGTGGCTGCTTTGTGTGCACTTTGAGCCTAGCTGCCGTAGCTTCCTTCACGTGCTGTAGAACATGTGCTTAGGTTAGTCCACCGTCCGCTTTCCCTTTTTCTGAATTTGCTCTATCACCATGGAAGAGCCAACTTCAAAGACATGCCGAGTGTTCATCATGATGCCGCAATTAAAAGGAATGTGATCAGCTGTGGGGAGACGGGCGAAAATCAAGCCGCATCACGGGCGTTCGGAGTTCCTGAAACTTGCGAACGGGACTAGCGCAAACAGGAGAGGCGTCCTACTCCGGCGGCTTCTGCATAGGCCCGGCTGCGCGGCCTCTATCTCGAAAGTGATCTGGGATGGAGACAGTTTACGCATCTAGGCACACCGCACTGTGTTCTCATTGGTTAGCTTACGTTGAAGTGAGAGGCTGCACAAAGATCAAATCGCTCGCTCCTGCTATACCACACTTTCTCACTCCCAGCGTTCCGATAAAGAATTGCCGCGGTCATTGAGTGAGACGTGTTGTTCTCGCACGGCACCAGGCTTGTTAATTTAGTAAGTGAATGTTTCAAAGTTTACACGAAAGATAAAGCTACTGTTCTTACTTTTCGTATAGCTGTCTACTAATTTACTATCGCAATTGATGCTTCGCCTTTCGGGTGACAATGCGACTTTTTTTATTTATCACAACTTTAGTGCATTGGGAGTAAATCGTTGTTCTTTCAAATGAGAGAAAGTTGTATTTCTGTAAGAAATAATGAGGTGCGCGGTACTGTAATGGACTTTTCTTTTTTCAGGTCACGGCAAATAGGTACATGTTACAATCGAGGGCGCGTTACAATCAAGTAATTACGGTATGTAGAACAGCAAGCCGTCGTATATAGCTTTGCAGTATTCAGGGGTCCCTCTTGGAAGCATCGAATCGTTCAGTCTAACTACTGAGCTCTGTAGCCCAGCAAGGCAGATTCTTCGCAGTGAGGATAGGTCGAACGCTTGACAAAGAAAAAAAATTCACACGTGTCTTGCACTCATGCGTTAAATGTTTTAACAGTGGACTAACTGTACACCAGGGTGCAATAGTAATAGAACCCAGCCTTTGGATTGCGATTCTGCATTACATCTTGGTGCAGGTTCCGTTCTTTGCTTCTCATGCAGTAGTCCTGTGCCATTAATATGTCAGAAATTACAGCAATAGTTTGCTGGTCAAGGCAAAAATGTACTCTTAAACAGGCACTGGAGGTCCTTCTGCACAACAGGTTACAAGTGTGCTGATAGTGCTATGCTACAAATCTGTCACAACTACAGCGAAACATGCTGCTTGATGCTGTGTGTATCGTGTTTCACAGTAGTGGTGACAGATGGTGTCATCATACCACTGCACTGAAATGGCCATATTTTGAGAGAAGACCCACATTTCCGATTTATTGAGAATTAAGACAGTCAAGTAACATGTGTTATTGAACTCAACACACCACGAAAAGCAAGCTCGGTGCAAAACCCAAGTGTGAAAAAGCCAGCGGTGTAGCTGGTAGAGTGATGATACACCTGGTGCTCCTGCTTACATAACTGAGCTTTGTGGGTAGGTTCTTACAAGGCGCACACACCCTCATTGCTGCTTCCACAGCAGACTTCTAGAATGCAGTACTTTCTTCAAATGGCATTTGGCCAGCACTCACCTCAGCTTCGGTGTCCCTAGACAAGCATGTCCACACGCCCGTCGATGTTTGGTACGACCACAGGTCTGCAAGGTCCTGCACGCCATCCCACCCGCCAAACAGGTACAGTGTTTCTGCAGAGGGAGCAAGAACAAGCAACAGCTGTGTGCCAATCACATCTTGGTTTTCGCCTTGGGCCAATCACACCTGCGATCTCTACCACATGCTTCATGCATGTAAAAGGATGACACTTAGCAAGAGTGAGGACTGAAAATACTTATTATGGTGTAATAAGATGCAACACAAATTGGCACCAAATTGGCAAACAAGCTCAAACTTGTTATGGCTGGAACTGCTCAGTGCCAGCGCCGACAGTGCCGACACACTGTAGCAGACGACACACCCCGCGCGTCGTCTGCTACAGTGTGTCGTGGCAAGGCATGAAAGACAATCCTTGCCGTCCAAGCAGGAAATACATAATAAAGAAAAGCATTATTTATTTGGACGCTATATTCAGAAAGAAAATGTGGCCTCAGCTGTAACATTGTTGGATTTGTCAGTGAACTGCCAACAATGCTCACTTTCAAAAATGGGGGGGGGGGGGGGGGGGGGCTAATGGTTTTAACAGTGGAAGTACGATACACCAATTAAGTACTAAATAAAATACTCAACACACAGGAAAGGCTGTTTAACAAGATGCACATATGTGGACGACAGGAAAATGTGAAGAAGAAAAGTCACGTTAATAATTATGTTACCTGTCTGCACGTCGATGCACATCTGATGGCCACCACGCATTCCAGGACGATTCTTGCCTTCCGCTGAAGCCAGAAATGCAACAGCATATATAGAGAGAATCGAGACATCATAAAAGAGGGAACAAAATGCCTACATGCAAATCAAATTCCCCTACCCTCACAAAATAGGTTCAATAGACTGGCATATCATTTTTTTTTTTTTCAATAGCTGAATCTACAATGGCAGCACCTTACCACTGCCAAGCTTGATACTGCAGCCACTTCTGTGGCCCAAAACTGGATTTGTGCCAAACCCTTTTCTGAGAAACATCTTGAACATTGCAAATGAGCTACCAAGGACTTAAAAAAAGATAGATGCTTCTTTAGTCAAACTGTGAAAACACTTGCAAATTTCTGAAGACCCAACAGCTCAGACAATGCGTCTACAAAACATGACACAAGACCAAACTCCTTATGTATTTCCTTCCAGATGCCATGAATATGCCTGCAAGGCAACATGCACTTTGCAGCAACATGCCTCTGCCTTTTTTTTAACTACCGTATTTTCTGATGTCCAAGTTGCACTTTTGTAAAAGATGCACCACTACTTTTTGCCACTTTCTAAGAAAAAACTGGTATATAAGACACAGCTATGCATAAGACGCACCTATATTAACTCGACATAAAGATTGCAACAGCGCAAGCACATGCAACCACAAAGTACAAGGACGAGACACAAGCGCTTGTGTCTCGTCCTTCGTACTTTGTGGTTGCATTTGTTTGCGCTGTTACAATTTTTATGTCAAGTATGCACCAACTTGCCCAGAAAGAAGTTTTAATGAAGTATATTAACTCATTCGGCACGATGAAACATGATTACGCACGCTTGTACACTTGAGAACACCAAATTCTCGTAAACTAAACTTCTACGAGCTGCAAATTCTAGAAGAATAAAACTTGAACCAATGCTCCTTTTAGGGGCAGGAAACTGACATTTATTGCAGTTTACTTGTAGTCACCGAAGGTCTCAACCTCCGACACACTGTCAAAAAATGCGGCTACTTTAGTTGGCAGCATTGATGTGTTACCGTCGTTAGCGCCTGAATAACTCGTATGCAATACTGTAACATCTTGAAGCATGTTGCTGGTGTTGTCTTTATGAAGAGGCGTGCCCAGGGCGAACTCACGAACAACAATCGCATTACACCTACACACTACAGCTACGCACTACACCTACACACTAAAGCAAAATACCAACTGGAAGTTGAAAGAACTGCGACTACTGCTGAGGCTTCTCGAAAGGGCAAATAATAATGATGATGATAACAAAGTGGTGCTTTCTTTTAAAGGGTAGAAGCCAGACACCACAATGTAACAATGAAAAATTGTGGCTCCTTTTTCTTCTTTATTGTGTTAGTCCTGTGGATTTAACATTATTAAAGGAACTACACCATAAGCGTAAACTAGTATGCATGACCTCCAATCATGGAGGCACCTATATCCCAAAGGCCATGATGCCAGCCTTTACTTTGGCCATCGCGCTGCCTACATGGCAAGCCCTCAGGGCTGGCATCTGTCGCCATAGTCACTCCGCTGTTAAAACAACATTTGAGTTATTTTAGAATGCTGCCACGCAAGCTCTCTTGTACTTGCAAAAAAGTAAAAAAAAGATGCCCAGAAGCATCAGGACGCATGATTTCTTTATGCATATATAAAATGCATCATTGTACAAGACTTGCCAAGAGAAATTAAGAAAAAAGTGCGTTGTATGCACTGGAAAATATGGTGGTATCACTCCTGGCGCGATAAGTTCAGCATGTCTACAGTCATAACTGGTTGAAAGACCATAAAAACCAGCCCAGTTTTCAGGTCTTTTCTACACTAGTCATTTGCTCTCAATTGAAGAACCTATGGTTTCTGAGAGAGATCAACTGATTTTGGTAAAGCTGAATGTGATGAACCAAGAGACTGCAAATACACCTAAATCTTGGCACTGGGTCTAACTTTATGGATTTCCTGATCAGAATAGTAAAAGAACTAACTAAAATTTTGTTTTCCCACAGTTAATGTATCTACCTGATTCTGGCATGCCCCCGAATCAATCTAATGTGCACCCAATTTTTCACGGGTTTCAGGAAAATAGAAATGCACATAAATGTAACATGCCGCCGATTCATAAAAGAAAAACATAGTAAACTCCCCTCTCATGCCTCACTCAGCTTTGTGAGACAAAGGTTTAACTGCATCAAGTGCTTGCAAAAATATTGCGAACCTTGTAAAATTGCAGCTCACAATGAGATGACACTTGCAGAGAGTGATGAAATAACTCTGTGTAAGCAAATCAAAACAAAACAGATTCACTAGAAGATAAAGAAGTGTGAATGAACAAGGGATGCCTCACGCCGAAATCAACGTTCTAATAAAAGGATTCATCTTTGACAAAGACAAGTCAAGTCCCCTTGCCAAAACTGCTTAAAGGGACACTAAAGTGAAAAGTGATTTCTTCTGCATCAGTAAATCACCGTTCTACAACACCAAAAACACCACTCTTACAACGATAAGACGTTTGGTAAGCCAGAAAAAGCGCAAGAACGAAATGCGGGTGGCGACGCCTACTTGAGTTCCCGCACCTGGGGGCTGTGACGTCTTGGTTTTTGATGGCATCTTCTAGGGCCTACTAATTATATATAACGGTACAGATTGACTACATTGTGTTCTAAGGGAACCAAATATTAAAGATGCCAAGTTTCGGGAACCTTTATTCAGCCAACGCGGCCCAAATGCGAAAACAAACTTTGGAATCCCTGACGTCACGCTGACGTACCGGCGCTGGCATTTCGGCGCGAAATTCAAATACTGATACTTAGACCTTCATTTTCTCATCCAATATTCAAACTATTTTCTTGAAATGACTGCCTGCAGGTTTCTCAAACAATGCTTTATTAGTCTAAACTGATTTATTGTTTCCCTTTAGTGTCCCTTTAAGCCTAGCGCTTTCCTTTTTTCAGCCACTGTTCACCAGTGTATGCAAAGCAACAGATGCAGAAAGCAAAGCAACCACTACAGAAATGCTAAGACTATAAACTGTTCTTTGTTGCAGTGCTATGCTCTCTTGCAGTATGCTCCCAGGTGGAGTCCACCCCTCAAATGCTCTGCACCTAAAAAGAAGTCATGTATGTAGACATACGTTTGTCGGTACAAAGGATCGGTGTCCACTTGGGCCTGTACTCCTCGTTCTTCAGGTATTCATTAAAGACGCCCTCTGAAACAAGAAAGATGCCGTTGAGCATTCCATGCACAAGGAGCGCTGCAAGCAGTCAAAAGTTAATTTGCAAAAACTGCCCATGACTTGTTAGATACAAACCCAATGTTGGCAACTGGGGTAGCTGGTATGGTGGGAAACCACCACAGCACACCAAAAAGCACTTCAGTTTTGAGCAAACAATCAATGGACAGTTCAAGGAAAGGTAAAAGAAGTTTATTAATGTATCGTACATTAAGGCCACGACAGCAGCATCATATACAGTTAAACCTCAATATAATGAACTTCAAAATAATGAAATTCTCGATATAATGAAGTATTTACCTTTCCATAACCTCTTGTTTATAGAGCACAATGTATTTAAAACCTCAATATAACGAAGTGTGTTTGTATGTGATTTCAATATACCGAAATTTCACTGCCGCCACAAAGGAATGCCGAGACAATAAATGGAAACTTTTGGGGACAGATGGTCAAATGACTGAATTACAAGTGGCTGCTTGCAAACGCACCTCTCAAATTGCCCTGGACATGAGCCACCCTTGAAGTGGAGCTGCATAGTGTTCTGGGTAAAGTTCAAGTGCTATAAGATCCTATTGCACCCCGTGCACTGTGCTTTAGGTGCGAGTGAAAGTGTGCCATCTCGCAGGAGCAAAGGGAAAGAGAGTGATCGGAGCTGGAGCTCGCTCTTGCCAGTAACATGATCAAGTGCACACTAGGGGGCAGAGGGGGCGGGGCATGGCTGAGTGCAGGAAAGTTAGTGCACCCAGTCTCGATTTTTGGCGCGCTGTGTCTGTCTCACCTGTGGCTGCCCATGGCTGTAAGCGCAGCTGAGCGCATAACCTAGCCACACACCCTGAGGTAATCTGCGCATGTGCAAAGAGTGGGTGCGCCGAGACAGCGCAGCACCATATAACCTGTCTTACCGCGTGTTTAGTATTGGAGTTTGTGTAATCCATACTCTGTTCTATACACAGCAGTAAACGCCGCAAAAGCTACGCAAGAAGTTCGGTCAAGAAACATTATCATTCCGCGCGTTCTGTCTATGCTTCGTTGCACGCCAACAGTGTTCGTTTGCGTGAGCATGCATGTGAGGCTCCTTGTGACGGGTTGCAAATAAAAAACCCGAAAAGAACAACACAAATAAAAGTGATCTAAAACAACGCATTAGCAGCCGTATACCACAGTGTGTTTGTTTCTAAGGATTAAAACTTGTTTCATTGAATACTAAGCCTATATATAAAATACAGTTGCGCACAATTGCTGTAAAAAAAAAAAAACAACAACAACGCCGAACTATATCCAAGTGCAAACGAAGCCACTGCAAGAAGTCTCTCTAGCCTCCACAGTGTTGGCTGTTATGTATGGAACACACTATAGAGTTTTAGCGACCCGTTGGAGCGAGCGGCAGATGAAGCATTCGATTGCTCCCCTCTGCTGGCGCTTTACTGATAGCATCACTGTGTGGGCAACGCTATCTGCTGCGGGGGCGGAGTGCACACAAAAGGGTGGCTGGTTTCGCTAAATTCGTACCGCCCAAAAGACATCGTCGACGTATGTCGCATGAAACCATATCATTTGTCGGCGACTCTCAAATTTATCAAAATGATTTTTTTTATTTACTCATACTGTTGGCCTGTCGCCCGTTACAGGGTGGGTCAAAAGCAGCACTTCAACAATTATTTTAGTACAATACGTGGCATTCCAATAATACATATAGCACAAAAATAAAAACAAGCCAATAGCAGTATTTCGGCAATTAGTACAGTACATGAATAAAGCGGTACATGAATAGTGTTTGAATAGGCGAACATAAGCGAACAAAAAGATACATAAGCAAAATATTCTGCAGATACTCCGATCAATAGGACTATAAATGCAGTGTTAATAAATGAGGTCACCCCCCCCCCCCCCCAAAAAAAAAGTGGTGAGCACACAAATCTGCATGCATCTTTCAATGTTGCTTTAAGTTTTTCTCATTCAAATTTGCTTTTTTTTGACTGCCTGATAATTCGTAAAATTCAGCGCCATTTTCCTAGTAAGAAAAATTGATCGGCTACTGTACTTATTTGCTTAAAATGTCGAATTTCAATAGAACGAAATTTTGATATAACGAAGCAAATCGCTGATTTTACCGAGTTTGTTATGTCGAGGTTTAACTGTATATACATGAAGGTCACTTAACACCATCACATTGGTTCGACCAAGTTAGGCAACAGGATAGAATAAGGAATTTCATCCAAAATGCAAGTGAGCCACTTGACAAAGCAATCACAGCACTGTAAATTGCCGAGCTGATTCTGCATGTTAACCCACATTTAAGTGAAAAGAACAAGCAGAGCTGATGTTGAAGCAGACTTGAGACTGATTGTTCAAGTGGTACACCTGATGTTTGCACTGGTTCCAGCATGTAACATCACTCTCATCAGTGGCAGATTGCAAGTAAACCACATAAGGCATCTAAAGTCTAATACAAGAAGCTGAACGTGTCCCCTATCTTTAGTTGGCATGGTTCTAACTGCATGTTCGTATTTCTTTGCACACCTTTCAGTAAATGTAAGAGCATTTAAAGCGATTATTATGTCACCTGTCTTTCCGGTCATCTTTCCAATAAAATTATAATCATTGCATTTCATAAACTGCCCACAGGTCCTTTTTTTTTCCTCATATGCCTTCCATGGTTGCTTATATGTGCAGAATTACAGCATATGTTTAGACAGTTGAGGGACTGACCCTATGTTTGGAAGCATAAATGAACGAAGCATTCATGCCAGAAAGAAAAGGCAGGAAACTTCTCTTATGTCATTGTGGGGAACTCTGATTGCCAAAAGGAAGCTGCAAAAATAAAGCCTGTGACTTGACTTGGCCTGGCAGAAAGCAGCTAATGAGAGATTTCAACCTAAACACGGAGGTAAATCAATTGCTGATTCAGTCTACGCTTGTTACAACGGACACACAAACAACAGACTTTCGGATATAACGGACCATACTGCTGCATTCGCGTAACAATATTTCATCCTTAGTTTGCTCTACTTATTTTATTAATGCAACAAAGTTAGCTTCTAACGGAATGCACTACAACGAACCATCAGCTACAGTGGATGAAATTAGTAGCAATTTTTGTCAAAATTGGGCGTATAAAACAGACTTTTGCTGTGTCGACACAGGCTGGCAACTCATTTGCAAGGGTCAGCCCATAATCACTGCTCAATATCGTACATGCAAGGGAGGGAAGAAAGCGGAGTAGAAGCGCACTGTGTTTCACACGTGAGGCACAGGCAAGAGGGGGGAGAGGAGGGGTTCAACTCCGGTGACTGCCGTTAACAGTGCGGTCGTGTGGGCGCGTGGCGCCGTATCTTGAAAACGATCTGTGATGTGGACAAAGTATGCCTAGTGCGGTAGCTTCGTATGCGCTGTGCTTCCAACATTAAGTCCACGTTGAAGCGAGAGACAGCACGAAGGTCAAGTCGCTCGCTGTTGCTGCCGTGCTTCTGCAGTCCGCAGTCGTAGAGCTAGATGTGTTCATGTTTACCTGTGCGTGTGTGACACGGCGCTTGTTAATTTATTTAGTAAGCTAATGGTTACAACTTTATACGGCCCATAAAACTACTATCATAACTTCGCATAGCTGTCTGCTAATTTGCTATCACAATCGATGCTTCGCCTTTTAGGCGAAACAG
Organism: Dermacentor albipictus; assembly: GCF_038994185.2. NCBI lineage: Eukaryota > Metazoa > Arthropoda > Arachnida > Ixodida > Ixodidae > Dermacentor > Dermacentor albipictus. The sequence continues at coordinate 134,157,342 of NC_091825.1, read as the reverse complement.
TAACTTTTTTGTTTGTTTTTTACTTGGGACATTCGTCACTCACTCTTTGCAATAACGTTGTTACACATCGCAAGCTAAGCTTCGGAAGTGAAGAATTTTGGATTATACATACTTCGGATAAAACGGACATTTTAGCTGGATTATCAGGGTCCGTTGTAACGAGAGTCGACTGTAGTGTGTAATGCGCTTTCCTTACCATTTGCTGCTTTTTCCAGGAGCTGTTCACAGGCAGCAAAGTCACCTTTCTGCACCTGTAACCATTAGAAATGGGGAGGTCAAACAGCCCCAGCCACCCTTGCTAACTAACAACACCAATTGCATGACTAACTAATGAGCTTAAACCTCTCCTTTCTCACTTTGTTCCCTACTTATGGTAGTAATACAGCCAAAACCGGATATATCGAATTTGAAGGACACTGCAAAAATAGTTTGATATATCGATAATTCGAAATTTAAATATGCCTATCTGAAGCTTATCTGAAAACTCCGCATGTCTTAGACAGCCTCGCGAGAAAGTGAAAAGTGGGAATCAACCGATTCCATGCCCAGAGCCATTCAGAGAAAAGATTGAGTCCCATACATTTCTTGTGTAATGCGTGTATCGAACTAAGGTGTCCTTTGCATTCTTGAATCAGCGTGGCGATCCCCTTTCCCATAACGAACGGCCACAAGTAGTATACTTCACCGCACGGCAGTTAGTTCTTTTCACTACTATTATGCTTCACCGCATTACACTGCTGTGATGCGGTTAAAATTACTAAACGAAATCCGTAACTATGAAGCGCAAATAAGACCCATGATGCAAGAGATCTCTTTATTTTGAGGGACGTACTTCACTCATTTTCCTTCCATGGCACGTAATGCCTTGATGGCATCAGCCAAAATTGAAGTTTTGTCAGCATGAATATTTCCGATGACGCGAGAGGTGATCGCATTTTCGTTAGGAGAAGCACATTTGCAGAGGTACAGTGTTCGATATAATAAATATGGTGGTGAATGGGAGTTCAAAAATTTGGAGGACGCTTAAGCTGCGCATTTAAAAGTGGAACCCGATAGCATTCAAAGATCCCTGACTGCTTCTCACGCTGCCCCGCAACTGCTGCGTATGCAACCGTAATGTTTACCAAGAAATGCTTGCGGAGAGCACCGTACACAAAGGCGGGCTTTATGGTAGAAACCCAGCCTTAATTATAATTGCAAAGTTGCAAAGAAAGTCTCAAAAGTCACTAAGTGCCGAGGCCTGGCAGTTAAATCATCGTACCTCGGATGCAGTCTATGAGATTACTGCATGCAAGTCAGCTATTATTAAGCGCAACATAATTATTGCTTCAAATTGCAGTTGCTATATTATTAGACACTTGGACTTATTGTATGTTTCGGAAATAAAAAATGCAGGCATGGATATGGCAACACGCTGAACTGCATACGACATATAAAAGTGTTTCGTTTTTGATCTGAGTGGTTTCGCTTTGACTGGTTAAATACCAAAGCAGTTGGACAAGAAATGACAAAAACACGTAGCTATTATCGCAGAAATATTTTAGCACTTTAGAATATATGGATCACAGGAACATTGACTTGACAGACAAAATAATACTTCCTCACAGTTACAGCTGCACTTGTCATCTGCTTCCCACTAATTCCGCTATATGATAGCTATTATACGCTCGCCGATCACCGTTTTAAGCATGCTTCCATTTAACAACTACATCCTCATTGCAGATTGAAAATTCTGATAAAAAGTGTTCCACGGTGTTTTCCATGTTGCCACTTCATCATTAGACACTCTAACTGGCAAGCATTCCATTGCATTAAAAAAGATAGCTACCATGAAAATTGGTTGTCGGTCCCTTTAGGGGTAGTTAGCTCTGTGAGAAAGCCTGCTTACAGACTTTTGCACATTGTCTCTTAATATGCAGGATAGCCTAAACCTTGTGCACTCAAGGCTGACAACATCCATGCACCTCATTCATATTAACTAGGAACCTTGCACAGGTTTTGGAATGGCAAATAAACCACAATTTTATCAACGACCGCAGTTATTTGTTTCACTGACACACTAACGCCAGCAACAGTTGCCAAACCTTTCACTAAGATGATAAGAAGAGCAGTGCAAAAAACAACATGTCTACTGTGTGGACCCAGCATACCAAGAGATCATGTAACTTGGTCAGCAGTGCATCCTCCAGCTGCACCTTGGTCCTCTTCTGTAGGGACTCAAAGGCCTCCGAGTAGTTCTTCTGCCGGAAGTGCTTGAGGCACAGGCGAATGGCCTCTTTCTCCCGGTACTGAAGCACATATGTAAGCAATGTAAGTGCCAAGCCTCACAAAGATGCTCGTATGCATATTAATCGGTGGCACAGCTAGGCCAAGCTTGAACTTGTGAGACTCGTGGAAGTACATTTCTGCATTGCCACTGCTAGTTCCACTGAAATGGCAGAGGCAACCTTACTGAATGTTAAAATATGAATGTCACCAATTACATCAATTGGCAGCATCGATTGTGATGTTAAGCATGAGGTCACAGGTTCGATACCCGGTTAGCTAGCGGTCACATTTTGATGGGGGCGAAATGCAAGAATGCTCGCCCGCATTGATTTCGGCACATGGTAAAGAGCCCTAGGTTGTTGAAATTAATCCAAAGCTGACCAATATGGCATCTCTCACATTCCGCCGTGCAGTTTTGGCATGTTAAACCCGACAAATTAATTGCTAATAACTTCGTCTGCATCTTCTCGTGAGCCCTTTGTCTTGTTGGAATCAATGACATAAGTGCCATAAAATCACTACGAGCATCCTGTTACAGGTTTTAAAACTTTCAGAAACTTGGCTGTGTCTTTTGCAAATTTGTTTCTACCTGCGAGTGCTTCTGTGCACTGTGTGTCCAAACATTGGACCAAGCAAGATGATTACATGATAAACATGCTCTTAGCCTTCACTGGCAGGTGCTATCCATTGTGTATTAAAATAGGGAAGAAGAAACTTACCGTACTGAACCATCGTAGCGAAGACGTCACCAGGTCCCTGTCTTCATTTCCTTGAAGCTCGACATGCCATATGCTGAAGTTGAAACTGGGACCCCAAGATTGGATGGGCACTGCAATATTTTCATCTTATGTAGCGTGTTCCATCTCAGATGTTTCAGTGTGTTGTTTCACCTAGTTTAGGTTAACTACTTTAGACATTTTGTGATGCCATATGCTTGCTCACAACTTGTATTGTCTCATTGATTGTGAAATTTTGTTTACTATTGTAATTTTTATGAACCACCCTGCAGAAATCCCAAAAGAGGGGATTGTAGTAATACAAATAATAGTTACATTAGCAGATATCAGACATTACAGGAAGCTGCGAAGAGCTAGAACTGAAACACGCTCCCTGCAGTGTCATAATTTGTGAAGGCCAAGCTATTGCACAACTCTGATGTTTGCATGCCAACTATAGCACTTAAATATGCAACACAGGGCATGTCAATTTATTTGCTTACAACCAGCAGCCTTGAAAGCATTTTATTTGCAGTCATTAGTGCGCAGCATACAACTCACATTTAAGTAGACTCTCCTGGCAGCTTCTAAAATTTGTTGTTAGGTTGCGAAGAATCAGAACCTTCCGATGTGGAAGGATGGGAGAAGCAGAAGATCATGTGAGTTGGACTTTTGCCCCAAGAAGCATTGTTAAAAAAAAAAATATTTGGGGGAGTTTCCTGTGCCAAAACAACTTTCTGATTATGAGGCGTAGTAGTGGACTCCTGCAATTTTGACCACTTGGGGTTTTCTGACGTGCACCTAAATTTAAGTACACAGGTGTTTTCGCATTTAGCCCACATTGAAATGCAGGCCGCCATAGCCGGGATTCCAAGAAGCATTGTGCAAGTGGTGATCACTGTTAATAAGAACACAATGTAAAAAATCAGCATCAGAAATTCCTCAGTGCTTTTCCACTGATACAATGCCAGCAATTAACTAACACAACATAATAAAGCCCAGTACTGATAAACTTGTTTGAATGTGCCTATAATATATGCAAGATGCACAACCATGATACTTGATGAATCATCAGTTACATCTGATGCCAATTCTGGGTGGATTCCAAACCTAGAATAAACTGCGGGAGAAAAATGTTCTCATTACCGATTTTGATGTAACGTGACGGGAACTGGTTGCCATTGATGGTGTGCTTAAGGGTGAATGTCTCCGTCAGGTGATCGTTCTTGAGTCCGCTGGCAAGTGAGAAAAGAGATATATGCAGTAACTGCGTATGACACATATGAACACAGTACACGGCACAAGTACAGGAGATCCATACCTGTCAAGAAGCTCCAACATGTGCTCATCTGTCAGCCCACCATAGATCTTGAACTTCTTCATGTTGCACACGTGCGTTTTCTCGTACTTGCCAAAAGTGATTGTATGAACTATTGCAGGCCGCTCCAGCTTCAGGATCAGAAACTGTGAGAAAAATTGTGCAGACACAAAATCAGGGCATGCTACTTCAATGAAGGCCCCATCCAGACATGCAGCAAAAATTGCAGCATGAGCCGAGACTCCTACAGACTTGAATATAGGCATATAAATGAAGACTAGCGAATTCACTAATGGCCAGCTAGCCCTCTAGTTTGTTGCATAGCATTCTTGTGGGGCCTTTTGAAAACTACAATGAAAATTACACCCAACACTCCCTCCCTTAAGTAGAAAAATTAAGTATGTTAAGGATTTTCCCCTGGACTGTTGGCACAGAAGCACTGAAAGAATGAACCAGCATGCAAGCCAATGCGCAACGTCATTCCCTGTACTTTTGTTCAGTTAGAACACTGATTACCATGCAGCAAGGGAAATCGCTGTCCCCAACGGCCCTTGTTCAAATTAGGGTCAAAGATTCGGTGTTGTCTCTAATGCATGACTAAGGCTATATATTATTAAGACTGCTCTTTTGGCTACAGTTAAAAATTTTCTAGTTTCTCGAGAAACGTATAAACCTTTGTAAAAAAAAAAAAAGTGACGGTGATCCCCAGCTTCCTTGCTGCAACGAAAGGCAGTTCTTTTATTACCATTCTGATCACTTTAGCAAACAAATTTGCTTATACGACGGTATTACAAGACATCACGTGCAGTCCGCAGCTGACCTTAGCAAATAAAAAACCGACGTGTTTTGATACTTATATAAAGACAGGAAAGTTCAGTATTACTTTTTCGCACTCTGTAATGAACTGAACTGCAGGACGTACAAAGACAGCAGCTTATTTCAGGTGATTCGAAACAACGATTACGACAGTACGTGCGTAATAATGAAAGTATGCGGGGCCCCGTCTTGCGTTGCAGATTTAAACATACTGCGTGCAGGTAAGGGACGCAGCGCGAAACTTTGAAAACAAACACTGAAAATTAAAGCGCGCAGCTTGAAATAATCAGTTCACTGACCTGGGGAGGGTAATTGGAATCGGAAGACCATCTTGAATACTGGTCACCTGGCTTGTCAACGAGTATGTTTCTGAAAGGTAATATGAAAGTGGAGGTAAGACAGTTGAACCCACTACAAACGCGCAGCTGACTAAAGCACCGGTAGCCACGGTAACGTTGCATAGTGTGCTCTAAGGGTAAGTTAGTGGCAAAGGTACGTCAGTTAAAGGCAAAAGTGAAATAAAATGCAGATGGAAATGCTTGCTTGCAAACGGTAGCTTCCGTCCTGCAGTGAATGAACGACGCCAGCCAAGTTTGAATGAACTGCTACACGAATGTCAACACTGCGAATTAAGCGTCATTGCCTTGACGACGACGCTGAAAGTTACTAGAGTACTTATAAAAGCGTGCTTACTCTGGTAAGTAAGATCCCGTGTAACTTGAGCATTTGTGAATACTATACTTCAGTTTTTTGCAACCCGCGGACGCCATTTTTGGAGGTGACGGTAAACAATAACTGGACCGCACTTACTCAACTATTTACACGACAAAAACACAAACTAAAAAAAATTAGCAAAATTCGGCAATTTTTAAACCTAAATGTAGCTTTATGAAAACTTTGTTAGTATAGATATTGTTTTTAATAACTTCGAAGAACATTTCCGCGGCGCAAGTTTAGGCGCGAAGTTTGAGCAGGTTGAATCGTTAGTGTAGGAAGGAAAAAATGGTATGTGCTGCTGCTTTGCTAGAAGGCATCAGCAGTGCATAGCAGAAGTGGTAGCGGTGTTACCGTGTTGGTGCTTTGTTGATTATCGAGCAGATGAAGGTGCCAACTAATGAATTACAGCGGTCGAAATAATGATGGAGTATCGTACATATGTAGAGAAACAAAGTAGAAGAGAATGATGCGATATGGCGTAGAGAAATGCGGCGATGAAATGAAATGACGAATGAAATCGCGCCATTCGTAACCGTGAGCACGTTGCAGCATATCACGTTTCTCTAGAAGCAACTCTGGCAGCTTGACGTCATGTTTACGAGAAAATCGACATTTTTTTCCAAAGCACACACACATATGGACAGAGAATATGCTCATATCATGTCTCGAGTCCTGTTTGGTGAACTTGGTGAGGGAAGAGGGCCATGCATGGCTCATTATGGAAGCTTCGCAAGCAAGCTCCATAGGGCGTTTATAGGGTTCATAGGATTCCATAGGGTTCATTTAAGTCCCTGGAGGCCGAGGCTGATAGGCACTGCTTCTATCGTTTTTACTTGCAGTGACGAATAACGGTCGAACAAGGCCAACGTTTCGACTTGTCTTTGTGAGGGCAACAGCTGCTGTCCTTGGAGAGAACTCTCCTATACCCTCAATGGGGGAGGTGAACAAACGGGTTCGTGCTATTTTATGCACCCGTTTATTCTGCTCCCCCATTGAGAGTTGGGGATGAGTGAGCTACTACATAAGATGGCTGCCAAGAAGAGGATCTGTTGGCTGGACGAAGGCAAGACGCCTTGTCAAAACGTTGGCTACAATACTTGTTCAACCAGTGTCCGTCACTGCAAATATCCACTTCTCTTCCTGCAACTCGGCCTCCTTCGCATCGACAGGCTGCACCATGCCCCGGACAGAAATGCTCTTCTACCTCACCTGCAGAGTCGACACACTGTTGCGGCTAGGGTGGCGTTCAGGGCATGGAATCCACCAAGCGCATCGACGACTAGGACAAGTTTTAGAAAATGAAAGAAAAAGGGTTTGTTTAGCTTAGTTACACGGCTATAGTGCGGAAGCCCACTCCATGCAGGAGCAAGTTAACGTCTCAGTTCACAAAATGACCCTCTTTCCACGCTCTCGAAAAATATCTCTCTTTAATCCCGTCGTCTTCCCTAGGCGACTGGACTAAGGAATCTGAAGACTGTCCAGCAGCAAATCACCATCGTCAACTCCGTTGCGATACCACGCCCCCCATGCTATCCATAACCCGCAATAACTCCGCCTCGAAGTAACTGGTTTGGAATTTGTGGAAGAAAAAAATCATCCGGCGACACCTGGTTCGTTCGTCGTGGCCCATCCCGTTCTTCGCTCAGTCTGGTGGGTGATGCGCGGGCTGAGATCCTTTCGTGGAATTCTGCAACAGCCGGTTTGAACGCTGTCTTTCTTCTTCGCTCAGCCTGCAAGGTGAAGCGCGGGTTGAGGTCTTTTCGTGTGGTGATTTGACTCGTATAATTAACTGCGCTTATCCCTTCGTAGTCGTGGTCCCCCCCCCCCCCCCCCCCCTCGTTAATCCTTTTCTCCGATTTCGAGATGATGGTCTGGTGAGCGCTTTTAGTTGTTGTCCATGCCGCGCTGACGTCAGGTTGGGAGGTGTGGTGGTTCGACACGTGGCAAACGTTCAGTTAACACCCTTGGTGGTGTTGAGAAGTAACAACACGCACCACGTGGGTGGACTGTGCAAACTTTGCAGGGAGGTCACGGGCCCCGTTTCGATAGCCATTCAGCCCCGGCCGCATGAGGTGCCATTAGTGGTAACCACAGCCTTGGAAGGCCACTACATTATAAGCGGCGGCTTCCCACGTGTGCTCTGCATCAGGCCGCCACTCTAGCAGTGATGGCCTAGTAAACCGCAGCGATGACCTACTGGTAGATAATCCGCCTAGTATGTGGGAGGTACTGGGTTCAAATCCCATTTAGCGGTGACTGTCGACGGTAATGCGTCAGAATTGAAGTAGTATAGCGCCACAAGGTATTGCGACCGTCGAAACGAGTTATGCGTGAGGCCTGTACTGCAGTGGGCCTTCTGTTTAGCGCTACCCTAAGAACACTAGGCACTGTTTAGCGGCGGCGCCACGAAGCCTAGAGTGGCATCGGAAATACATGGCGCGCCGGTGCGTGCGATCACTGAGGAACGCGTTATGCGGCCACCGTGCTCCTGTCTCGTGCTTCTGTCTGGACACGTTGCGCCATCTGGTGGTGCTGCCGAGAAGTCCGCGCGTGGCCTCCGAGATGAGAAGCGTGGCGCGTCAGTGCCTGCGGACGTTGAGAATTTTTCATTCGCTTGCCGCACACCCAGTGACACGTACTCAGTGACCAAAGTTAGCGAGAGGTTCATTGAAGAGCAGACCTATCCAGTGCATTCATGGCGCAGCTCGCTAAAGCATTGGCGTGAAAGGCGTTCATTGATAAAGCGGCACATACAGAGTTCATTAGTGGCACAGCCTGCTAAAGCGCCGGGTTGCTATTCTTGAGGAGTCCCTGTGACGGGGGCTCGATTCCGCTCAGCACCGGAGAAATTTACGGGATCTTTCTCGTCATTGTAGAGCGGCACGTTCCCAATGGCAGCTACCCAGATGCCCAAGTCGTCGTCAACGACGTTCATTGAAAAGCGGCACACACCTACTGGCACTTGCCCGGTGACCCAAGTTGACATTAATATGCTTATTGAAGAGCAGCACAGACCGAGTGGCGCGTACCCAGTGCTCCAAGTCGGCGTCAAAGAGTTTCACACTTGCCGTTTTAACTCGACAACTTTTGTCGTTTCCTGTGACTTCTTGGCAGTGCCGACACGGTGATGCAAATCGCATATGTCCTTCTCCTGTCGACTGAGAGCATCATTTAGCTCGTCATAGGTGTTAAGACAAATGTTGAGCACATTTTTCGGTGTTCTGTATTGCACCCTGTAAGCTCATGAGCTTGTCTTTATCTGTGGTACAGAAATGTTCAAAGGTCAAGCCTGGAAGGCCGTGTGTCTGTACACGTGGCCTTCCAGGCTTGACCACAGTGGCGGCTGTTGGCGCTGGACGAAAACGTATCTTGCGCGGTGTTCCTTCGGTGGCCGGTTCCTGCAACTGGCACAGGATGCGTTTAGACTACGGTGCGTTGATATGTGTCACCGCAACTGTTGCCGCCCGCGAAGATAAGCATTCATACCTTACCATTTTTGTCTCTGATTTCGCTTTAAAGTTGCTCCTGCTATTATTGCACACCCACAGCCTTTGACAGCGATACAGGGGTTTGCCCTGTTGCCAGTTCCTGTGGAAGTTCTTGTCGCCAGTGTTGGTTGGACCGTGATCGTGGCTCGTGTTCGTCGCCACGCCTAGTCGAGCTTGCGCTCTGTCAATGCCGCTTCAGGCAAGCACGCAGGTTTAGAGCGCAGCTCTTAAGCCCAGACCACACGTACGCTTGTGGACGCGCGCAAGCTCGCGCCCGCGCGCCCGCGCATGCGCAGACATTGCGGCACGGCTCACGCGTCGACACACGGCGCGATCTCTGTGAACAGCTCCTCTCGGTTATCTCCGTTGTCGCGGCTTGTGTTCACCGCAGAAACCACGCAGAAACTGTAGAGGCGAGCTCACGCTGAAGTTATTAAACGATGCGGGCTTAGGTTGCGGTTGGTACCTTTTATTACTCATTTTGAGGCGTTGTGTCGGGGCGGTGGGCGAGCCGGCGCGGCATCGTGCGTTGGCTTGTTCATATACTCTTCCTCCTCGTCACACACGGCCGATGCAGCCTCAGGTGGCCTCAGGTACGCACATACTGAGCTTTTCACGCTCGTTTTGACAAGCTGTTCCTTCCTTCATTGCAGATGCATTGACCTCGACGGCTGTATTTGGTGGGAACTTCCTGTACGCTGTGTTCTAGAAATTTTAGCATGGGTGTAGCCAGGGTTCATCGGAGCACCCGTGCAGACGACGATGGGCTGACCACTGCTGCCTCAGGTACGGATTTAACTTTTGGTGTGACATCAATTATATGGACACCCTGACCAATTTTTGCCGTCGCCGTAATGTTCCGTGTAAAGTACAAGGGCGATAACACCGTTGCAATGCGTCGTGTGCTGTATGTGCCAGTGAAAGCACGCGAGGGAAGCCGACGATCGGCGCGCGAAGGAAGAAAGCGGAGAGCAAGCACGCCGTCTTCTGTCGCGCGAGAGACTGTGGGGGTTGGGCGGGATGGAGGTTGGGGCGGGCGGCGTTGCGCTCCGGCAGCAACTGCGCATTTCGCGACCGGGTGCACGGTGAAGATCGCGGCTCAATCTGGCGCGCCATATATGGAGGAAAACAGAAAGTGGGGCGGCGGCGCGAGAGGGAGTGGGGGTGGCTTCGACTGCGCCAACATGCGCGTACTTAGCACGGCCGCGCGCGGTCGCGCGCGCCCTATCTCGAAAGGGATCTGCAGCCTCATACCTTAGTGCGCGCTGTGTTCTCGCCGCTCTCGGGTTGAAGCGATAAACCGCACGAAGGTAACGAATTCGCTCGCTGCTGCCGCGCATGCTCGCACCAGGGAGTATCCGCGCTCGTCGAGTGGCTCGAGTGTGATGTGTGCTTGTGCGCGCTGACGCCGTGCTTCCGAGTTAAAAATGATGGGGTTTTACGTGCCAAAACCACCTTCTGTTTATGGGGCACGCCGTAGTGGAGGACTCCGGAAATTTCGACCACCTGAGGTTCTTTAACGTGCACCTAAATCTATGTAAGTACACGGGTGTTCTCGCATTTCGCCCCCACCGAAATGCGGCCGCCGTGGGATAATATTTCCGAGTTTATACGGCCGATAAAACTACTATCCTTACTTTGTACAGCTGACTACTAATTAGTTATCGCAATCAATGTTTCGCCTTTCGGGCGAAACTGCGACGTTTTAAGAATTCGGAACATTCTAAAACTCTGGATACACACCGTATATATATATATATATATATATATATATATATATATATATATATATATATATATATATATATATATATATATATATATATATATATATATATATATATATATATAGGATGCTTTGGACAAAGCTATACGATTTGAATAGGCGACCACATACTCGCCGTGGTTGCTCAGTGGCTATGATGTTGGGCTGCTGAGCACGAGGTCGCGGGATCGAATCCCGGCCAAGGCGGCCGCATTTCAATGGGGGCGAAATGCGAAAACACCCGTGTACTTAGATTTAGGTGCACGTTAAAGAACCCCAGGTGGTCGAAATTTCCGGAGTTCTCCACTACGGCGTGCCTCATAATCAGATCACTGTTCTGGCATGTAAAACCTCATAAAAAAATATGGATAGGTGACCACGATAATTGCCCGCCCTGGTTGCTGATAGTAACTGTGGTGTTGGTCTGTTAAACACGAAATCGCGGGTTCGAATCCTGGCCACGGCGGCCACATTTCGACGGGGGCGAAATGCGAAAACACACGTGTACTTAGATTAAGGTGCAGGTTAAAGAACCTCAGGTGGCCCAAATTATTCAGGAGTCCCCCACTACGGTGTGCCTCATGATCATATCACGGTTTTGGCACGAAAACTCCATAATTTTATTACTTAATTTTAACCGCGATCATCACACAAAATCTTATGAAACAAAAAAAAAACGAAAAGATTGCGACACATTGCTGCACGCGCAATAGTACAGATTCTTGAGGATTCAGGAATGTATAACAAAAATTTGCGTATATTCCACGTGCTGTGAGAATCGGTTTCCAAGCTTTCATTTGAATTTGTAAAGAATGCTGTTCCTGCTGAGCACGTAGAGATCACACTACCGAGTTGGGCACATCATCACTGCACGCGCGTCGCTCAACGTAAGCTTGAGGCTCTCGATCATGCCCGTGCCACACGTGACGACGACTGAAATGACCGCCAGGGGATGACGATGCTGGAGTGACAACGACGGCGCAACGTACAACTGCGTGACGACAACGGTGCCGATGGTATCGTGTTGTATTGTTTACTGATTTATTATACATCAATGGTCTGAGTGCTTTCTATGACCCAGATTACCCTCCATTTTTCGTGTGTTTGTGATACGTATTCTTCTTGTACACTTCTGATTATTAATACTACCACAATAATCTTATTGGTCTTGTATTATTATCTTTTGTGATTATTGTTTATCAGTTCCCAATTTTTGTTTTCAACTTATTACTCACTTATTACGTCTGTATGCGTTACTGCACCTCCCCCCCCCCCCCCTCCCCCTATGTAATACTCTCCTGCGAGAGGGCCCTTAGGGGTATTCTGAATAAATAAAAATAAATAAAAGTATGACGACGGCGACGCGGCGATGGGATTCATGTTCTTCATGCTCTTCCGGATGTTTTTATTTTATTGTGACGTAACTTGACCTCAAGACACAATGTTTGGCGTGTATTGTACATGTACCGTAGGGCATGCGTTGCGTATGAATTGAAACAGTGTTTTTGGGGCATCTGTTGTCATGTACCCAGCGATCACAGCTGGTTGCGGCACTGTAGCGGAGGCCAGCTTGCCGTAGGAGACGGAAGCCTTTCGCCTACAAGCCTGGAGACGTGCATAGCAAGCAGTAGGCACGTGCTCCTCTCACTGGAAAGGGACAGTTTGGACATGTTGGCATTGCACGTGTATACGCTTGTTTCAGCGTTTGCTTGTGCCTTCGTGTTTTCCCATGGCTCTTACGTCAGTTTTCGCGATGCGTTGTGCTTGGAATGTGGCACTCAAGGGGGATCTCACTTGCACGTGCCCGTGAACACATGTGTTACTTGAACTCCTGGGATCATTTGTTCTCTTTAAACGCTTGCTTTTTTTTTTACGTGAAGTTCAGGAATGATGTCAAAGTATTTTTCTTTATGATCGTGGCTTCTATTATGATCTTAGTTTTGAGCATAATTATCATTTCAGAGAAGAGTCGCTGATGCCACGTGCTGGCACTAACACATTCTTGAATAATAATAATAATAATAATAATAATAATAATAATAATAATAATAATAATAATAATAATAATAATAATAATAATAATAATAATAATAATAATAATAATAATAATAATAAAGGTGGGATAATATATACAGGAGGTTGGCTGGGAGAATCGGGAATGCGGTATAGGAAAACTTGTAGTGCGTCGCTTTCTTTTTTTTCTTTGTTTGAATAAAGGAAATCCGACATCGTCTAGCCGTACAGAATCGCGTTAAGCTGATGTGCGTTACGCTGAACAAGGCCACGTCTACGCGTCGCGCCAATTGCATGAGTGATCGATTCGGGGACTGCTGGACTCTTCCATGTGACGCTCAAGTTGGCACTTCACCGGCACGGACCCCACAATTTTATGCCCCTCCTTCCGTGATTTCTTTATTTTTTTCCTTTTCTTCTTTTACGAATTCTAATGGTTCCGTCCTTTACGTCGTTCAGTCCCGGCTCCTTGCCACATTAATTTTCTTCACGTTTTCCCGTCGCCTTCCCACGGGCTGTCTCTCTGGCGTGACAGTCGCAGCGCTTCGGATTTCAGCATTCACACCAGATTCCTTTTCTTTTTTTCTTTTTCTACAACGGAAGCACCATAGAAAGAAGTCGTAGGAAACTGATCGCCAATCCGCCATGCATCGCAAGGGCCATCTTTCGAATTCTAAAATGTATAGTAATAATAACAAAAAGTGAGCTAAAGGGAAAAGAGCCAAGGGATTCGTTCTCTTTATTGACCTAGCCGGACACTCGACATGATTAATAGATTGCTAGAAAAGAAGCACTGGTGCGTTTCAAAAAAAAAAAGGAAGAAACAGGAATGAGAAGCGGTGTGGAATAAGCGAGACCCCAAGACACAAGGAGACGGGGCCAAGTCCAGTTCGAGCCCCGTGCTACAGTCGACCGTTTCTCGGGAATCGGGCGCGGTTAAATTGTCGGCGACTCTGGGGGACGCTCCGCGAGCGCTCGCCAGGGCGTAGCAAATATAAATGGCTTTTGCGATCGCCTCAGAGTGGGCCTTCGTTGAACGAAGTGTGAGCAGCGAAGTTGCGCGTGCATGGCAGCGGGGCGAAGGATCTTTTTCGTGTGCGCGCTGGTGATGCATCGTGGCCGATGTGCGGGGCGACAGGTCGTTTAATGCTTTTCGACCAAGCGTGGCTGACATTCTACCTTTTTGTCGTTTGTTTTTCACGGCTGCCCGGCCTTCAATTATTCATGGCACCAGCACGCGCTGTGCATATTTAAGAATCAGTGGAATATGCGGAACGGTGCGGAACGGATGGAGAGCTTAAAAGGTTAGGCTCGTTTAAGGCGTCCGACTGTACGCGATAATTACGCAACGCCTCTTTCGCAAGAGAAACGTCATTAATCAGTCTTGATTAACGTGGATTCGCGCAAGAAGCTGCTTCGGTGTTTTTATGTTCTTTATCACGCGTCGCTTGAATGAATATTAAATTGTCTGCTTAAATATTAAAGAATCCTAGAGGCGTCTTGAATTATTACAAAAAGCAAAGAAAGGAGAAACAGAAAATGTTCTGTTATTCGGGACCCAGATGCCGCGAAGACTAATGCGTTATCAGTCCAATATATACGTTCCTTTACCCTAACCTGTACATGCTGTGTTGTGCAATGCGCGTATTTGAACTGTGTGTAAACTCCGCGCGAGTGCCTTCCCATTTATGACCCCCCCCCCCTTCCCCCCTCCCTGTTTGAAATCGATATTTCTGTTCTTTACTTCTTTCTGTCTGCGAACCTAAGACATAGTTTAAAAAATAAATAACGTAGCCGGTGTCGTCCATGTTCGCAACATCTTGTACACATCAACGGAGGTATGACCAAAGAGGGGAAAAAGTAAATAAACGATATACAAGGGGGGGGGGGGGTTGAATGGATACAGTTCTATGAGGGCAGCTATGTAGTTTATACATTGAAGATGATATGAGGCAACGGACATAGAAGAAATAGCAGGAAAAGACTGCATGACGAGACAGGCGCCACCAACAACTTAACTTTCTGATGGCAGTGCTACAATACATATGTACTGCCAATACTGTGCAAGCTCACCATGCCAGTGCCCGAGCTTCCCATCATGACATTCCACTGAAAACAGTTTTTTACTACCGCATACCAGAAGGAATATAAATATATTCGGGAATATCAGAAAATTGTTTTAATATGATATCGTGTAAAATATGATGTTTAATTTGATATAAGCTTGAGCACTGGCATGGGTGCGCTTGTGGTCAAGCAGAATCTGTGTCTTGCGCCGCCTTCTTCAGAAAAGATAGCAGTTAGTGACTCCTGTCCTGTCGTCCAGTCATTTGTGCCGTCTTCTCCTGCGCCATTCCTTCTTCGAAGGTAGACTCCTGCCAAGTAGGCGAACGACGCTATACCCGAAAATTAGGTTGCGAAGGCTCCGTGTCGGGGTTGCATAATATAGGTCGGCTGTGCAGCGTCTTCCGGTCACGACGATAGCTTGGCCCATGTGGTTCTTCGAGCCCGTTCTTCGCAACATCTCTATCGTACAAACGTGAATGTGACGCACTCGCTGTGGATTTTGTGCCCGACTTCCTCGAGCCCGCCTTCGCCACCTCCGTTCGACAGGCCTTCGCCTTGTACACCCTCTCAACCTCACGCGATTCGCAGACCTTTTCTACAGTTCTCTATCAGACTTCCTACACGAAACAAATCTGTTTGCATACTAGTTTGCGCTGATTATCCTTGTATTATGTGTAAAGGCAGGCTTTCGACATAAAAGTAAGTCACGAATTGAGACGTGTTCCAATTAGATTTTTTTTTTCTCTTGCTATGCTACATATTCTAGATTATGATGCAGAAAATCGAAGGGCATGGTTAGTCTGAAGTTCTATGCTGCAATTTATACTGATGGTCCTGCTATAGCGGCGTATGATGCCTACGCCAACTTCGGAAAAGTGAATAAGCAACAATTTGCGCTGGTATTCGATATATTGCCCGTATTTTACACGCAACTGCTGATGATTCCGTGCCTATGGAGAAGCGACATGCAACTAAAGTTCACGGTCCGTCCTCACAAAAGTCATTATAGAGATGCTGTTGTGTTTCTACTGGCTTTATGCTGCCTTCACTATAATGTCTGTTAAGATGCAGTTGAAAACCGTGCATTATTTCTGTAAGGGAAAGGGCGTTCCGCAGCTGGAGGCGCTAGTGACGATGCCAATGGCCACTCGAAAATGTGTACTCTTGCACAACAAGTGATTGTGGTGCCATAGTCACTATACAAGACGAAAGCCTCTCCCAGCTGTATCGTGTTTTTGGTTCGATCCAGGGGCGTCACGCTACTTGGTCCGTCCTCTTTTGAAGAGTACTGAGAATGCTCATCACGTGCTTCTGACTCCAGCGCTCTTCTTTGGTCTCCAAATCAAATAGTCCTGCACGTCTTGCTAAGCTTTTTCCGGGGTCTTAAGAAGGTCAGTGAAATATAAAACGAGGCCGAGTTTAGCCAGAGTTGGTTTGTTGTATCGGCTGGGTAGTAATACGATCGAACAATGTCTGACGTCTGTCGAGGTTGCCGCTAGGCCTCACCAGGAGGCTCACGTTCTCCATCCACGACTCGGCGAGCTACGTTCAGCGTGCGCCCGTGCATGCGAAATCATGTCTGCGGTTCGTGTTGGAGTGGTTTTACTCAACCGTGGCCTCTTGTATCGCTCCGTATAGAAGAGTGAACACGGCCGTGTCGTGCACTTTACGCTCAATACTTTTACGTTCTCTCTGTATATACGCCTTCTTGGCGCTGATAATGCTGCCCGCCTCCGGAAGAATTCTCCCAACAGCTCGACCGAGAGATTGTTGCGTGGTGGCTCCAGTGAAGCATTAACGTGATTGGCTTTCTTCTCTTTGACTCGGGAACGTTCAATCGCGGTAAGTGTCGTGGCGTTGCCCCGCGGCTTTCCTTTGGCGCGGGGCTACCTGTGTCCATGCAAAGTGTCGTGACGTGAATATTGTATGCAGGGCTGAGATTTTGCCGCGTATAGCCCTTTCGCGAGATTGCCGCGCCGAGCACGTGCATACTGCTCTGCCGTGTGCGCGCGGGAGACAGGACAAGAAGGCTCCGCATGCTGCAGTCTCGTCTTTCTTCGCATACTTCTCAGAAAATCTGACCCGGTACGTACTATAAAAGTTCCCGTTTTTTTGCTTCAGTTTCGTGTCTTTGTGCACGATTGGTTTATACTACTTCTCAAGAACGCAGTGGACCCTGTCTTTAAGAGTCAGTGCACAGACCAAGGTGCCCTTCTTAGACGACAGTGGCTTGAAGTGCAATGAAGCAGACGCGCCCCTATAGCTGTGTTTTCCGTGGCACATTGAAGAATGAGAAGAAGACGAAGTCCCGTGCCGTGATTGTGTGAAACTTCCAAATTACAGTTCTATCGTTCCACGCTCCACTATTCAAATCTAGTTTCTCTCTATTTCTAACCATACGGAAAACCGCCTGCTTCTTGGCCAATCCCCCACGGTGGGTACGCGCCACTGTTGAGGACACAAGACAAGACAAGACAAGACAAGACAAGTGCGTGTTGCTTGCTGACACTGCGAGTGCCTTTCATGAGTTATCGTCCTTGAGAATAAACCTCCTTATATCTGGTAGAGGATGCTGAGTATCGATGCCAGTATACCTCCCAGTATATTGAATTTCAGCCCGTGTTTTGTGGTACAGGCGCATTTTCTTCGAAGCGCTATATACATCCAGGTACAAATAGGTGTGTTGGCGTAAGTCTTTACATTTGGTAAAGTATAAGTTATCTCCTATAAGTCGTCTCTGTCCAGGGCTTTCACCCCAACATTTGAGCAAGCGAAGTTTTTTTTTTGCGCAAAACACTGCCACGGCAGGACATTCGGAGGTGTTTCGCTAATGGAGCTGTAGCCGTTCGCGGAAAAAATACTTTCCCTTAGTATACGTCCGCAAATTTTCTATGACAGCTGTTTCGAGCCACTGCGAAGGGTCAATAGCTGTTGTACTCAGCCGTTGGGGAATGAGGTCTCGGGCTTGACTTCCGACCCTAGTTTTGCTATACGTACGAGGAACGCAGGAGAAAAAGAAAAGCTCCTTGGGCTAATATTTCTGGTTCTACGTAATATTTGGAACCTCGTAACTCAAGTGCGTATGTAAAGCAGTTTATCGCGGCCGCGGTGTAGATTGCGCAGCAAGTGGCGAAATCCACAGGCTCTCGATCCACAGTTCGCGTCTCATTCTGGCATGATAGCACCCATCGCTTCTCCATCTGAAATAAATATCTCTGTTACTCTGAGTACAGATACTTGATAAGGAAGAATGGATTTCAATTGCGTGCTTCGGAGTAAACCAATCGCGAGGAGAATACGTTAACGAAGATGATATATTACGTAGATTACATGAAAATGAGCAACAGTTAACACGCGGTCTGTGGCGAAGTCTCGACAGAGAGGCGAACGCCGGGTTAAAATAAGAACTGCACAGGGAAAAATTAGATTCCTACAAGACGATGCAGTACTTCGCACCCATTTCTCCCTTTCTGTCTCTTTTAAAATTTTGGTTGCAATGAACCTTCGATAGCAACATCTGCAGACTAGCGCAAGAAAAAAAAAAGAAAGCCTACGTGTCGCGTGAGAGAATGCATCCTAAATCTCCAAGTCCTGTGCAAAAATAAATTTAAAAAGAGTGAGCTCCTGTATCCGTGTTTCTGAAAGCCTAGAGAGGGCGCGATTGATTTGCCAAGCACGATTACTTTTTCTTCTTCTTCATTAGCTCTACCGTGTGCTTGCTCCAACGTCATCGTTAGATAATTGCGCAGGGCCCATTGCCTTTTGACCCAGCCAGACTTCAAAAAACGCGGGTCCTTACCAGCTCGGCCGTGTCGGCCTGTGCCTTCAATCTGAGCCAATATTTGAACCTATAATTACGCCCTTGGGAGCCCGGCAAACACACGCGTCGCGACCTCGCTTCATTCATTCGTTGCTCTATATACATTGCGCTGCGAGTTGCTTCCAATCGCGTTTGGCGGACGAAAACCGTGTTTGACGTGTGACGAAAATCGGGATTGTGTACACGTGCGCGCGCGACCCGCGCATACACGTGTAAACACGAGGTTACGAAATTTCACCTCGAACCAGGGTTTCGAGCGTCATTAGGTTCGGAGTACTTTTTCAGCCCTCGAGAGCAGCAGTTCAGTGAACGGGCCACACGTATTCGGCGACGCTTCTGCGATTACGCGCGCGCGCTGCTCGAGGTATTTACCGCGAACCAAACAAGGCGAAGCTTAGCAGGATGCGTTGTTGGGCAAGTTGGTTCATTGTGATAGGAAACATTGGTTTCCTATGTTTCCTATGTTTCTACCTATGTTTGTCCTACCAATGTTTCCTATTACAAGGCGAAGCTGCTGTCGCAGAAGAGGGG
This sequence comes from Dermacentor albipictus, assembly GCF_038994185.2. Lineage (NCBI taxonomy): Eukaryota > Metazoa > Arthropoda > Arachnida > Ixodida > Ixodidae > Dermacentor > Dermacentor albipictus. Next base: position 134,137,823 of record NC_091825.1, on the reverse strand, counting down.
GCGCACATCGGTACACACGCGCAGAGGGGGACAGACAAGACAAGCGCCAATCGAGCGGCCCTTCACGGCGTATGTGTGTCACTTTGGGCCTCTCTCCTACGATACCTATGTTTCACCAACTAGCGCAGCGAGAAATACTCGGAACAAGACAGAGATTCGCAGGAAAATGGAGTTGGTGTGATAGACAGCGGCCGAACAGAGGCGCAGTGCCCGTTTCGGGAGGCAATTTGTAGCCTGCTTCTGTGTGCGTGCGTACATGAAAGTGAGTGAGTGAGTGAGTGAGTGAGTGAGTGAGTGAGTGAGTGAGTGAGTGAGTGAGTGAATGAGTGAGTGAGTGAGTGAGTGAGTGAGTGAGTGAGTGAGTGAGTGAGTGAGTGAGTGAGCGAGCGAGTGAGTGAGTGAGTGAGTGAGTGAGTGAGTGAGTGAGTGAGTGAGTGAGTGAGTGAGTGAGCGAGCGGGCGTGTGTTATGAGCAAGCGCTTCTTTTTAAGCAGAACAAAGAACGACTTCTTTTTAATAAATAGGCAGTCATATCTTGATCCCTGCCGTTTTTGGGTATAGGCTACATGGCTTCGGGCGGACATTATCAGCAAGAAAAATTTGAAACGATAGTTTCGCTAATTAACCAAATAAGGCTAATTACATTTTAATGACTGACTTTAAAACACCTATCCTTTTTGCGTAATTGAAGCCGAGTAGTGGCACAGTGAAGTCGGCTTTACAGAAATATCCAGACAATTAAAATTGTAGAAACAATTAAAACGAATAAGACGAATTTCTGAGCACGTCATCATTATGATCACCATCACCTAGCGACTTTTCGCTACCTAGCGACTCTTCGCTAAAACACACGATTCCAATGGCTAAATAGTAAATTACTTTGCCTGAATCAAAATAACAAGTTCGCATATAGGCTGCCGAATAAAAAAATCTGAGGACACGTAAGCACTTCTTATGAGTTGCGAATGCGAAAGCATTAATGTCCAATTGAACACCGTTGAGCGGTCCTTCGAGTTACGAACTGCTCGCGTGCAAGCGAGCGCGTTGACACGCTTGGCCAACGCCTCCTAGATAGCACAAGTCCACTGCACTTCGCACGACTGCTACATAATCTAACGGCGACGCTCCCGAGTAAGCCGCGGTGATTTTTGACGTCACCGCTTTCGTCACGCCAGACTTGGCAATGAACATTCCGGTCCAAGTAGCGTGATGTGATAAAGCAGAGTAACGCAGAGTGCACAGGCCTGCCATCTAGGAGGCGCTGGCTAAGTCCAGTGCGCAAGACATTCGGCTTCTGAGCGTGAAGTAGGTTCGAAACTTGCTGCGATTTTATACATTACTTTCCTTATAGCCCTTACCGAGGCGACGCTAGAAGGCAGACGAGGGCTTGTGCGAACAAGGAACTCACGAATAACACAGACCTTCGAGAGCGAGGGTGACGTGGCGTCGCAGCGATTCCTTCTCCCTTCACGCAACACCTGGCGCGCCAGCACTGTTGTGCCCTTTCGCTCCGTCTGCTCCGTTGAGGCGCGCACGTGACGTGTCGTCGCAGCCAATGGGAATTAGATGCCGTTTCGCTGATGCAGACGCCGGCCATTTCGCTCGATGGGCCATTTGATGCTTTCGCATAAAAACGAGCCATCGAACCATTCTTATTGAATGACTGGAAACTATTGAGGGAATGTCATCTGCCCTTTCTTTTGTTCGGGAACTGGTGCAACAATTCGAAACGGTCTTCCTTCTATCGTTCTCTCTCCTTTCAGACCCCAACAAGTGTTGTTATTGAAATATTCGAAAGAAACGAATATTCGGCAATTTCGAACAGCGCATTCTCAAATTGAACAACTGAATTAAAATTAGGTTCTGGGACTTTAGTGCCGAACTACGACATGATTGTGAGGCAGGGCGTAGAGGGAGACTCCGAATTAATTTCGACCACCTGAAGTTCAACCACTGATGCACGGTACACGGGTGTTCTTTGCATTTCGCCTCCATCGAAATATACGGCCGCTGCGGCCAGGATTCGAACCCGCGCTCTCGGGATTAGCAGCGAAACGCCTCTATGGCATCACTGCGGCCGGATATGAAACAAATAGCAGATAAAAATTTACTATTCGATTCGCGTTTGAAATTTCTAGTATTCACACACCCCTACTTTTTGCTATTAGCAATTTTTCGTGGAATGTGTCAGGCAGATGTCCAAGAACGTATTGCTTAAGGTCCATCTATTTCGTCAATCTCAGAATAAAAAAAAAGTAACCCGTAGCGAGACCATCCAAAAGTAACAAAGCCCCTAAACGCCTCCCCGACCCCCGCTACCCTCAGTCTTCCCACGCCACTTAGACTGGCCTATTATAATCCGACCCTGCATGTCGAGTACATTCTAGTTGCTATAGTGATGCCTGGAGCTGTAGAAGCTCTTACGCCTTGACGCAAATATGGAAGGGCGTGCCCACGAACAAAGGAAGTTGTCAGTAAAGCCGCGACGTGTAGAGACATATCGACACGGTTGTCGAACACTGGCGCACAACGTTGCCTGCACGCACTTGCAGCGCTAGCGGATAGTATATACATCGAGGATTGCCGATACACCAACATTTCAACGTCCCTACCTACACGCCGCATTGATCTAGTCAGGTCGGCTCCAAAAAAAGGAAACTGCGGCTTTACTGCGCAAACCTTCAATGGATTCCGCTTTCTGTGCGGTCTAAAAGATGGACTGAATTGCCACGGCTATTGCAGTAGTAACTGAAAGCACGTAATTTGGAGGCAGCTTGTTGTCTTTTTGTTCCAGCCGTTTTCATTTCCCGTCGCGGCACGTCCGAGCATCGTCAAACGAAAAGTCGACCGAGTTCAGCAAACAAAAGTTTGTGTCGAGGCGGCTCTATTGTCGACGCACGTTTAAAATTCAGAGCGCGGGCGCATTACCTGCCTGGACAGGGCTATGCACAGAGAAAGCTGCACATTGACTGCAGCTTGGCGTTCGTTACTGACTGGGCTTCTCTGCGTAGTAATCACTCCTGCGTCCAAAGCAGCTGGCTTTCACGCCCGAGGCTTCGGTAACATCACCGAAAGGTCAAACAATGGTGATGAGGTCATTCGAAACGCGCACAAACACACATGCACTCTGGCGTTGTCTGTCGCACCTGCTACCTGTCGCTACTACCACAACTGCGCAGACGTTGCAGCTGATGCGGTAGACACGCGCGGTTAGATGAAGTAGGGATTTTTGAAATAGAAGTGCTGATAATTGTGTAGAAAGTTGCTGTATGCATTAATGACAGAGCTGGTGAACCTGCGGTAGCACCGTGAGCTACGCATGATAATTGCATTCTAATGTGTGGAAATACTTTCTGATTGCTCCATTATTATTAAGAAAAAAAAAATCAGTAAAGGGACGTCGCCTCGCAGCTTTCATTCTTGCTTTCACCGCGGTATTCATGCACCGTATGATGGATCCGGGTACGTTACGAAAGCACATGCGTACAAATTTCAGCGAACTTCGTTGTAGACCTTCATTGTGCGTATTTTCTAAAAAAAAAAATGCCTGCTTCAAAGCCGGCGAACTCGACAGGCGACATATAAAGAAGGACACGCTCGCGTGGTCGTGAAAAGAAAAGTCGAAGGAGCGGATAAATGACAGCGGCTCGAGGAAAGTGAGCGGTACTATACATGTCGTGCTGAGAACCGCCCGCGCGCTCCAAGAAGTTATTCCAACGTTGACAGCTCGCTGGCTATGTGGCCGGTGACAGCCCCGACTGCTCTTTTATCGATTTAAAGTCTCGAGTGTGTCCTTTTCTAGCCAGCGTTTTTCTTTCCTCTCACGTGTATTTGGCTTTATCTTTCTTTCCCTGGCTCTGCGGTTGCACGATGCGGCATCCGCGTCCCTTTCTGCACGAGTCGATTCCATCGAGCGGTGTTCAATACTCGCTCTTCTCCCCCCCCCCCCCCCCCCCCCCTCCCCTGTACGTTCCACACTATTATAGCTTCAGCGCTGGGAGAGCCTGGGAAACTTGGGGGTGAGGAGCCGCAGCTACTTCCCACATCGCCCGCCTTCACGTGTTCACAAGTTCGAAGCGCCGGAGCCGTTCCGTTCACTTTCGTCGCTGACTGCCGCTTGCCCGAGCCCCTGCTTCTGACACCCGCACTGCGAGCCATTTTTCTTTTATCGGCTCCTCCCCTTGCATAAGAAATGGGCGCAGAAACACGGCAGACGCTGGGTTGGTTTCCGTACAGTCGTGGACATCCGCAGCACTGTCCTGTTACGTCCGTGCAAGGAGATTCCATTCAATCGTTCCCCAAAGTTCTCTCTTTTTTTCTGTTTTGTTTTTTCAACTGTCTGTATGTGGACGCTGTCACGCTCCTAGATCTATGCCCGCCTTGGCGTCGATGCATCGTCGACAACTTGGCGCCTTCCGCACACCGATTTTTCCGTGTCAAACAGCATTCGGTCCTTTGCCGGCTTTTTGCTACGCGTATATGTCTTGAGACTAAACGTTATTTCTTGCAAATGACTCCCACCCATCCTTCCTGGTTTTCTTCTGAAAATAAGGTTCACTGTGCGCGTGCGCGCGCACGTATGTGTGTATGGGAGGGGGGGGGGGGCGCACGCGCGTGTCTGTGTGTGTGTGTGTGTGTCCGTCCGTCCGTCCGTCCCGAGTTCGTTCATCTTCTACTTCGTCACTTAACCATCGTGCATCATCTGGCTAATTAAGCTACGTAGTTCAGTAGTGCATTGCCGGGATTTATAGATCAGAAAGATAACGAACGAGGCTTCAGTCCTGGAATTTACGAATAGTGGCCTCCGACTCTATATTGCGGTGTATAGGCCGAGGTGAAAGTTTCGCACTGTGGAAGAAACTGGGGATGTAACACCTGTTGCTGAGTTTTACCATACGAGACTCGCAAGTCTTCAGGCGCCTTTCCTGTGACCCTTTATTCCGCTTCTAAACTACTATAAAGCCCGCGGCAGTCTCCGGGTATGTTGAAAAAAAAAAGTAATATCTTTTGGCTGCAGTGCCCCTTTCCAGTCACTTTTCGGATAGTTCATCTTCACTATTTCAAGTAGACGGACGTCCGGATTCTTTCCTACTCTTCCCAAGAGCTATTTCCTCGATGTCTGTACGACCTCAGAGCATTAAATTTTTTTCTAGCTTTGCGTTGACAGTTGAAAGTGGCTTTCGCGAAAATCGGTAAAGGATGGCCTCCGGGGTCTCACTGACATCAGCAGCGGAGGTTTAAGGTCGTCTTCGGAGCTGAGTGTCGGACTGGAACGCTTCTTTTCTACCGCAATTCTTCTAGTTACATCTTTCGTGGAGATTGAGGTCGCTAGAAAGCAATATATTATACTCTTGAGCCGGGTATCTTCTACGGTATTACATTCATGACCTTCCTGCGCCAGTTCGTGACTGTGGAGTGAAATTCCAGCTTGACGATGAGTCATTATCGTTGGAAAACGTTGATAAATTAGGCTCGGCCGCCAGATATCGCGGTCGCGCGTATTTAATTGTAATATTGACGAGGATTGGGTATACTGTAGGATATGCGAAATGATTGGGTAAAATTATTGATAACTTCACTTTCAGGACGCTCTCGTGGCAACTTTGAAAGCGTATATTGTCTGGCGGGGTGATACGGATATGATTAAGGAGAACAAATTATTACTGTTACGTAAAAGCGATCGTTACTGCCTTTTGTGCAGGTAACGGTGCTGTGGATCGAGTAATAACCAGTTGTAGCATTCAAAATTAATGTTTGAACGCTCGAATACAGAGAGCGGAAACGAAAGAAGCTTGAGCTTAATTGTCGCAGAGCTGACGATACGTGAGCGAACAGCCGGACTGGAAATAAGTATATCTGTAGTGAAAGGGTAAGTACGTAGCGAGCGACAAATGACTACCAAACTACAAACATGTATGTCACTGTGCATGCATCTTCGCGTGACCTTTTTTTTTCTTTTAACTGATCACCATGTATTTCTCTGCCTCCGCTGTGGACGTGTGTCGAGAACCTTCGCGTCCGACTTGTGGACACTATATAGATACAGCGAAACGCTTGTCCGTCAGGTTGCTTGCGCATCAGATACACGAGTGATTACACATGTTTGCTGCAGATGCCTCGTCGTCTTCGGCACGCACCTCTTCGCTCGGATGAAGGTGACAGTGAAGGTGACAGGCCCCTTGGACGCGACTCGAGGTCAGGATGTTCCCGCTCGAAATCGCTTCTCAACTTGGTGTAAAGCAGTGATTTGGGCTTGTTGGTAAGACATCGTGAGGCTTATAGCGCGTTAAAACGCCTGTGTGTGTCACGTCTCACCTTCGTCCTTGTCTTTTTAACGCACTATAAGCCTCACGTTCTCAACTTGGAATGTTCGCGTGCCTGTGATGAGAGCAATGAGCTGCTTCGCGCGTCCCACGCCTGTGTGGTCTTGGTTCTTTACGCGCGTGACACACAACCGCCGCATGTCGTCAGTTCGTAGGTGAGCGGCACAGAGATCGACGACGAGGTAAACGAGAAGACAAGAGCTGTCTTCTAAGATAAATAACCAGCTATCACAACCGGCCAGTCGTGCTATGTTTCTCAGATCCTTCGTCTAACGAACCTGTCGCACATCCTTGACCTAATTGGCTTTATGTAGTATATAGATGTTGGTTCATTGCGAGACGTTTTGCTTTGTTTCCAAACGGCGAAGAAAAGATCGGGTTCCTTCAGCTAGTCCATTCGTATATTTAATGCGTACCTTAACTCTGAGCTTTCCTTCGATTTCACCATAGGAAGGGAAGCACCACCCTCGAGTGAAGCACTGTAGTCCCCACGTTTCGGCAACACTTGTCGCTGATTTCTGCGCAGAGGAAAAAAAGCTTGCGAAGAAAGCCTCTCCTCCATTTTCCTCAAGTAGATTAAGAATGTTACTGATTACGACATTCTATCTCCACTATTGCCGAGTAACGTTGTGGAATTGCCGTGACCGATTCCGTCGAGTGGCGACGTGGCTTTCTACTTTTCGGCAAGACCTTACTTTCTGGAGTGGAGTGCCAGATTTTTGCAAGTTAACCCGAATAAATCAATACATCGACATCGAGTGCAGAACTGTTCATAAGAATACGGGAGCCAATTACCTCTTGGAAAAAGAAACACGTGAAAAAACACACACAAATGACTGCAACAATTTTTTTTTTGCAGCCGTATATTCGCAGTCCTAATTGATCTGCACTTTGCCTCTGTTCGTTCTCTTTCTTTTTTCGTTTCGTTGATATCCCATCGTTTGCGTCCGGATGTTCTTTTGCAGAAGTCTATTGTTTTGGTTGAAGCCACCTCTTTCTCCTCCCCCTTTGTTTCTTTTTTTTTCTGCAAATTACTGGCGGTCCTTGCTCAATAGCTACGTTCTCTTGCCTGCTTTCCATACTTCGCAGCTCCTGACCTCTTGCCTTAGCGAGGTTCTCAGACGGTCGTCTGAACCCTCGCTTATCTTCGCTTCTTTCAGTGTTTTTTCTTTTCTCTCTCTACTTAACGTCATCTTTCCCTCGTTATGCCTTACTCTTTTACTCGTTGCAGCTCTCTTTTTTAGACCTATCTCAATTGCATTGCTTCCTGTTCTGTTGTCATGGCGTTATCTTACTTTTGTGCCTCTGCATGTGTGAGGGCAAGCGTTGAAGCGATGAAGAGATAGAGAGCGAAAGACTTTGCCTAACGCTTTCTTTGAACGTGCTATTCTACACGTTTTTTTTCCCGATGCTAATGCTTTTGACATATTTCGCGTCTTCAGTCGATATCCTTCTTCCGCCAAGGTCTCCTATCGCGCTTCTCGTTAAGCGAGCATTTCCCCGATGCCCCCTACTCAACAACTTCAGTCGAAATTTCCGCTGTGACTGACACTAGAGATTAGCCCGTTTCAGGACCGTAATCGGCCGGCAGAGAGTAAGTCTTGGGATTCCATTCTCTGCGATTCTTACCAGCTGTCCGGCAGAGCGACGAGATTCGGCGATTACGTTGGCGCTTGAGCCAATCGATGACGAAAAAATTGGGATGAGAACAGAATTGGAAAACGATCGTGATATCATCACACGTCCCTTAGGCACTAGCAACGAGGCTGCTATCAACCTTTCATTTGTGTAAATGCGGACGTGTGTGCGTGTGTGCATGTTTGTATGTGAGGGAGAGATAGAGAGAGAAAGGTGTAGAATTACAGCCATTTTCTCCAGTGTGATTAGGGCCATCTAATGGTAATTCGCGTACGGAATGAAATGAAAACAAAATATTCTAAAGCGGAGTGAGAAGAAGAAAATGTCCCAACCGACAAGTCAAGTTTTGTGTCGTCGCTGTCTCGTCGTCCTGCAATCCCGCAACACTGCGACTGCTTCGTATGTAAAACAAACTACTGAAGATGCAGCAGTGCAAAGTGCCAAACGCAACTTAAGTATACTTTTCTGACTAATAGGAACCAGAGGTATAACCAATCGCATGACTTCCGAATATTACTGTCAAGGCCCAGTGAACTACAGTTACGATAGAATAATTTCCTGGCACACTAGATTAGCTTTTCTTTTTAATGAAACTGACTGAATTCTCGTGTGAACGGTATTCGAATCCAAGATTCATTCGGAGAGCGATATCGTTTGCATAAAGGGTCGAGCGAGGCTGGGAATACGCAACAACTCGCGTTTTCTCCTTTTATCGCGATCGTCTTGCAGGCAGGCCCTCGTCGCTCCCCGAATTCAGAAATTTTATTTCTTTAAGTTCGCGAAGTCCGAGCTTGTTTCTGGTTTCATCGCTGTTTGTCGCATATAATTTGTGGGGCGTATAATGCGTCGTTCTCGCGTCGCATTCACGACGTTGCGCACGTGTGACGCGGCTACACGTATAGTGTGACACCAAAAACATTCCTATGCAATTGTTGCGTGTAAAAGGAGTTCTTCAGGAACATCAAAGACGGTGCTGTCGGGAGAAAGACCCCTCGAGGATGTTCCGCGTGCGGAAAGAAGTAAGCTGCTTCACACACGCACACGCACACGCACACACACACACACACACACACACACACACACACACACACACACACACACACACACACACACACACACACACACACACACACACACACACACGCGCGCACACACACACGCACGCACACACGCACACGCACGCGCACGCGCACACGTAAACACACACACACACACGCACGTAAACACACACACACACGCACGTAAACGCACGCACGCACGCACACACCCTGGAGGCAATGTATCATACAAAGCCAAGACAATGACACCAAGGACAACGTAGGGGAAATTAATTGTACTTTCTAATTGAATTAAAGAAATGATAAATTATTGTAAATGAAAGTGCATGAAAAAAAAACTGGCCGCAAGTGGGATACGAACCTTTATCTTCGCATTACGCCTGCCATGCGAGCACGCGTAATGAGGTATACCGCTACGCCGTTTCCCTAACAACTTTCTGGGGCATTTATGTTTTACTACTAGAACTAACCCTGGGAGTGTTAGTCAGCGCCACCACTCACAAACCTAGGCGGCGGATGTGGAACACCCTTTCTGCCGCAAGCGTTACGAGTACGTGATCTACTTGAGCGCACACAAAAACGCTGTGAACGACCTGAGCGGTAGGAAGCTCCTTAAAAAATTATAAACGAGACTGTCAGGGTTGCATACAGTCGCAAGTGAGAAACGTTTTCAACTGGCAATAGTCGCTCCTCAGTAAAACTTCTTGGAATGCGGAACTAGCTTTGCCCTAAATGAAAGTGGGCACAAAGGTAACCCCAATCGATAAGCAGTTTTCTGAGAAAAGTTGGAAGTTTACTCTCTCCTTCCCTCCCCCCTCTCTCTCCTTTGTTTAAGCCGGTTCTTCCTTCTATCGACGTTTCGCGTTTTCGTTTTTGCATACGATCGCTTTTGAACAGCGCCGGCCACTGTTTCTACACTTCTGCAAGGAGTGTTTTCTTTTAGAGAATCAGGTCATCGCTGCATGCGCTCTCGAGTGTTTCTCAAACAATTGAGCGCGTCAGGATTTCAAACCGATGAATCGGAGCATTCAGAGAAAACAACCTCTGTTGTAACTATGGCACTCGCAGGCGTGTTGCGTCGAGCTCAAGGAAGTTTGCGCGCCGCCGTTTTATGGACTGGCGTATGCGGCGTACACTTCCCACACGCTGTGTGAGAATTAACTAGCGAACGGCGAGTGTAGGAACACTTATCCAATGTACAGTTTCAGCAGCTTGGCACTTAACGCCGGCAAGAACTACACTTGAAAATCCGCAGAATGATAAACACAAACGCCTCGCGCGCTTCTTTGTTCATTGAAATAAGAAAATGTTTTAGAACTTTTTTCTTTACTTCCGCAAACTCTTGATGTGAAACGCAATAAGCGTGCTCGGAAAATATATTGACGAGGCAGATGGAAATCGCGAGAAGAATAGGAAGATAACGTACACACATTAATTCAGATTGTTTAAGAACCTGCAACTGAGAAAATCTTTCGTAACTTGTTCAATGTATGTTATATTAGCTCTTTGAATGTGTGCGTGTGTGTGTGTGTGTGTGAAAACATAAAAATAATAAAGAAAGAAAGGAATACAAGAAAGTAAACAGGCTTTCGCTGAGCGACTGTTTCTGAACTTAGCGCGTGAGCTCCCTGAATTCTTTCTTTCTCTTTCTGTTTTACTCGTGACATCTCGTGACATTCGAGATTTTTCGTACGTGTCAGAGAAGAGACCAGCGATGTCTGCAAACGTCGACATTTTCTTGGGCACAAATAATAAAGAAACACATTCCGCTATCCAGTAGTGAAACTAAAACCTATATCCCTTTCCCCAACGCTCGGTAGCAAACCTGACGTGCATCTGTTTGATCTCCTTGCCTTTCAGCTCTCTCTCTCTCTCTCTCTCTCTCTCTCGGAACACGATATAACGTACAGCCTCATAATAGCGTACAATAGTGTGCGTATGGGACGCTTCCTCTGGTCCGCTTACCTTTTGGCTTGCTTACATTTTTTTTGGGGGGGGGGAGGGTTCGTATACAGTACAATCTTGTGCTTGTGTGTGTGCGTGCTATAGGCGGAATCGGTAGAATCTGTCTCTTATTGCATCTTGGGATCGCCAGTTCTATTGGGACTGCCTGAATTTATTAAACAACAACAACACTGCACGACTACGGAAGGCCACTGAGGTCTGTGGATTACAAGTGCACGTAAGGGCGAAAGGGCAACGCTGTGTTCTTCACGTTATACACGGAGCGTAATTCCCGATATAGTGACACTTCGCGACATGGTGCAGTTATGTTATACACGTACTGCCACCCCCTCCTCTCTCCCCCCCCCCCCAAAAAAAAGAAAGAAAGAATAGAATCTATCTTGGTCATTAATATGCACGTCGCACTAATAGGTTTTCGAGATCTACAGGGACCTGTTCGATTTTTCGTTTGTCCTTAAACTGTGATTTAGGATTTTGAGATTTAACCGACGGCTAAAGCAGAGCACGTGATACATGCAAGGTCGCCGCTTGTCTGAGAAAAGGCTTTAGTCATTCAGCTTCTCCCTACGTATAAAAGGTCACAGCAGCTCCACTGTGTGTATCCACGGCCGCTCAGTTATCTGCTTCTTACTTTTTTTTTTTTGGTGGCTAGTAAAGAATGCTTTCCGCGCGTTACTCCTACCGCCGTAACTTGTGACTAGCTTACTAAGAAAGTGCGGAATTCCACGCACTTTCCAGACTGTTAATCAAGCCGCCCGTTAGTTGCGAAGCAACGTCACTTCTGTTCTAAAAGAAAGAAAAAAGTCACCTGCGGTTCTCACAGCCGCGAACGCGGTTCGCCCGTTACTTCTGCAGAGTAAAATACCGTGTTTGAAAATAGGTTTCAATGGCTGCCGTGCAACACTGATTTCCTGTAGGTTGTACGTGCGGGCAGTATGAAGTCTGCTGTTACATTTTCGCACATTAATTTTCTTTATACAAGGTTTTCATAAAGGAATAAAATTGCGCAGTTGAATCTGAACCTGGCACTTATTTCGCTTTCACTGTACGAGTGTTTTCTCAAACAGGCTGAATAGGAGACTCAGGTTTGCCTTGGTCGAGCAATATGCGGATTTCGGCAGGAGCAATCCAGAACGACGCTTGATATAGAAAAGGTTTTGTCCGACGCCCGAACAGCATTGAAAGTGTTCGCGGTTCTCGTGTGTCTTTGAAATTAGAGAGAGGTTATTTAGACTATAATTCTTTATTTTTTATGCACACATGACCCGCAATACCACAAGGGCAAACGGCGGTAAAACATACTAAAGTTCTAGCGGTACATCACATCCGCAGGTAGTCAATTCCAAGCTACAATGGTTCATAGAGAAAAAAAAAAGACTATATAGAGAAGGTCCGTCCTGGAAAGGTACGGCCTAAGCTTAAGTGGATGGGCTTTACGCGCAGAAACGTAATGCGGAGGATTCAGGTAGTCTGATGACCAGATTCGCCAATGAAAAATTGAATAAGACAGCTTAAGACGCATCTGGTCTGTGGTTAAGACAAAGGGATGTAACCATGTTCTTTTTTCATTGCCGTCACACTTAGAAAGCGGTCGTATGTCCCTAGAAGAACTTTGCCATGACAGGCTGGGTTTTTTTCTAATGAACTAATATGCACAAAACATAACGGGTACCACGTGGGGAGCATACTCCAACATTGGTATGACTTATGTTTTCTATGCTGCTTCGTTTAGGTCAATGCTTACATGTGTTAAACTTGGTTGCAAGAAACCAATGGAATGCGCTGCACGTTTAGCTACGGTATCGACATGATCTCACCAAGAGCCATCCTCTGACAGCATAATGCCTAGACATGTGGCTGACAGATTATTATTTTTTATTAATTCGTCAATTGACACGCACTTATATCTGACCGTGTTAATCTTTCTTGCGAACCTATCGTGTACACATTTATTTATGTTCACAGATATGCTATTAATGACAAATCATTTTTTATATGCGCTTAAGGTCGGTCGCCAATCGAAAATATGCTGTTTCATCGGATACGCTTGCATACAATACACAACCTACAAATCTGGGATTAGTTCAGCATAATATAATTGTACATTGTTAAAAAAAAGGGGTGTTATCATGCCGTGAGCCAGGTGCTTGAATTAATTGAATTCAGAACTCCTAAACGAAGAAAAGCGCCGGTACACACATTTATTTTGTTTTTGTATCCGGTAGGCTCCACGTTGTTGGTTGTCAATGACCAATTCAGAGTTATGTAGAAGAGACGTTTAGGTGATCAAAGGGCTCCTTGATGAGAGTGAGACGAGCGCGTGCTTTGCTGAAGAAAGGACAACTGCTGATAATTTTGGTGTGGATGTTCGGCTCTACTTAAGAGGGAGGGAGAGAGAGAGAACAATGAAAATAGTAGTAGTAGTAGTAGTAGTAGTAGTAGTAGTAGTAGTAGTAGTAGTAGTAGTAGTAGTAGTATAGTAGTAGTAGTAGTAGTAGTTGATTATTTATATTTTGAGACGCAAAGTTACGAAAAGGAAAGTGAGTAAATTACTGCCGACCGCACCGTAACTATTTAACGACGTCTGCTGACACTGGAACTGCGGTCAACAGAGTGGGTAGAGCTAAGGGGCAGAGGAAAGGGACAACAAAGGGCAGAGGATAGGCCCAAAAGAAAAGAAACTATTCACATAATGCACAATGAAAAAGAAACATAACAAAGATAAAGCAACTATGAGAGAGAGAGAGAGAGAGAGAGAGAGAGAGAGAGAGAGAATGAAGAGGAAAGGCAGGGAGGTTAACCATATATGAGTCTCCGGTTTGCTACCCTACACTGGGGATGGGGGATAGGGGTTAGAAAGATGACAGACAGGAAAACGCAAAAAAAAAACGAACGCGCACACATGGAGACACACACTATTTAATAATGAGAAGCCATTAAGGGTGAAAGAAGGGACCTTAGATTGAACCCGGTTGGGTGCCATGCACTGGAGAAGGTAAGCAAAGACACAAAAAGATGAGAAGAAGAGAAGCCCGCATTACGCACGCCGAAGGGTTCATCGTTCAGTGAATCACACGTGGTCGGACAGGCCTGGTCGATCTTAAAAGAAACACAGCGTCGCTTTTGTGGAATTTCGCTTGAGATGACGACGTAGACACATAAGCGAAAAGAGTGTTATTGGAACACAAGAAGGTTTGTTTGTAGAAATTAAGAAAAGTGTTAATTGCTGCCATTTCATCCAGCAAAAGTTAACCAGACAGGCACAACCTTCACAGAATCAAGACGCTCTTCAGCAAGCTACACTATACCCACGCAGACACACAAACTCGACACAGAGCAAGATTTTATCGAAACTTGTAATAAGTGGTGGAGTCTATGCGGTGTCGCGCAGGGGCGACGCATATCGCTTTCTTTCTTTCTTTCTTTCTTTCTTTCTTTCTTTCTTTCTTTCTTTCTTTCTTTCTTTCTTTCTTTCTTTTTGAGATTACGGGGAAGTCGTTGCTGGTACTGATGTATTTAGTGAAGCGTTCTGCGTTGTTATTTTCTTTTTATGTTTTTTAAACCAGAAAGTGCAACTGGGGAGATGAGTGATTTAAAGCGTTGATGTACTGAAAAACATTCCTGGCGGAGAGCCAAGCAATCTTTTCCCGTTATTTTAGTACCCGCACGCTTTCCCGTGAGTTTCCTTTTTTTTTTGAAGGAAAAGGCGGGCTCGTCCTCAATATTGATGGCCCCTTCTTGAAGCGTAGGAGAACTGTTGTGCGTATTCATGGCACGAGTGCCACGAAAGAATGGCACCAAGAAACTCAACTGAAACGCATACACACACGCACGCACACGTACACGTACATGCGCAGACAGACAGACAGACAGACAGACAGACAGACAGACAGACAGACAGACGGACAGACGGACAGACGGACAGACGGACAGACGGACAGACGGACAGACAGACAGACAGACAGACAGACAGACAGACAGACAGACGGACGGACGGACGGACGGACGGACGGACGGACGGACGGACGGACGGACGGACGGACGGACGGACGGACGGACGGACGGACGGACGGACGGACGGACGGACGGACGGACGGACGGACAGACGGACAGACAGACAGACAGACAGACAGACAGACAGACAGACAGACAGACAGACAGACAGACAGACAGACAGACAGACAGACAGACAGACAGACAGACAGACAGACAGACAGACAGACAGACAGACAGACAGACAGACAGACAGACAGACAGACAGACAGACAGACAGACAGACAGACAGACAGACAGACAGACAGACAGACAGACAGACAGACAGACAGACAGACAGACAGACAGACAGACAGACAGACAGACAGACAGACAGACAGACAGACAGACAGACAGACAGACAGACAGACGGACGGACGGACGGACGGACGGACGGACGGACGGACGGACGGACGGACGGACGGACGGACGGACGGACGGACGGACGGACGGACGGACGGACGGACGGACGGACGGACGGACGGACGGACGGACGGACGGACGGACGGACATAGTCAAAGGCGCTCGCACAAGTAAGCTGTCTTTAAAAAAAGCACGAAAACGCATTTACTGCCTTCCGGGCCGATGATGGGCCGGAACAGTGTTCCAGCAACGTATGTATACGGACAGTGTGCGATCGTCTAGTCGCAGGAAAGTATTGGACATTGATTGCCCTTGCATGTAATATCGAAGACAGTGCCACAATAAGTGGTCGACGCTTTCTTCACAGTCGCAGACATACCACGCGGCATGCACCGTCAGCAATTCGAATTACGACAGAATAAACCCTCGTGGAAGCAATCGCTGGTCACAGCCGACACAGAAGAGAGGCTTCGCGTCGGTTCGGAATGCTGGTGAATGTCGGAGTTGCAGCGCAGGATTCTAGTCGCAGGTATTTTTCAGCTTTAGCTCGAAAATAAACATTGCGAGAAGGAAGCTAAATACTTGTGGGGAAAATGACATTTTGCGACGAGAAGGCTTCCGAGGTATGACAACGGTGCCTGCGATGTGTCCAAACCTCGAAACCTGACAGCACCGGTGCGGTCAAGCGCGCAGTGACCCTTAACGCTCTCGAAACGGCGCACTTTACGATGATGACACCGCGCGGAACAACCATCTTGACGTCACCACTGCAAGCTTGCAAGCTTTCCAGTCATTTAGGAGGCGCTGTCGATCTTGCGCGTCGCTTCGTAAAGCGCAACTGCGTTTTTTCAGTTTTTTTGTTTCTATATTTTTTTTTAAATAAACGACCACGAACTTACATTTCGTTTCGAACATTCGGTCCGCAGTTGAAAAGGATGCCGCAAATCGCGCAACACGCCTCCCCGAACATTCCTTGCTTTGCCTCGCGTGCAAAGCTCGGTGGATGTGTGTTTGTTTCGCACTAGCTAGTCTAAAAAAAAAAGCAGGTAGGAAGAGGAGACGGTGGGCGGAGAGGCGGGTGCGTTAACGTTCTAAAGAAAGTAACGTGGGGGCTCTCATTTATTTATTTTTTTTGTTAAATGTTCACTTCACCCGTTACACGCAGCTGGTATAGACGTGTTAGTTGTTCATTCATTCTCTTTTTCGTTTGTTCAGCCGGTGCGGGCGTCTACGCTTTATCGACACGATCGGGTGCATCGCTCCGAACAGACAATCATTTCGCCCGAAGCGGCGTAAGCGCGGGCTTCTCTGCCCAAAGAGGGCGCGCGGGTTTCTATAGCGTTCACTTCGCTGTTTGTTGTCATTCGTCGGCGAGTAATGCGATTGTAGAGGTTTCGAACGCACCGAGCGCCTCGCGCGTAGAGAGGTGTTTTTCCTCTTTCTCGAAATGTTCGTTTCACTACACGACACAACGGCCTCCGTTTATGCTACGGGCGTCCTCGCCGAACGAACGACTGGCGGCGAAAGGAGAATGAAATAAACGCGCTTCCCCCACCCCGGTTTACGGCCGCACACACTTGGAATACTCCTCGGATACGGTCGCGAGCCGTTTGCGCCGGGCCGAAAGCAGCGACGAATACACGGGGGAAATGTACTCTGGGGTGCAGCTGTCATTTACTTATTCATTTGTTTGCTTCGTATTCTGACGCGTAGTGTTGTACAGTTACCGTGGCAGTGAGGACCACGCTGCTTCGGAATAGATGTCTGGGCCGTTAAAAACGATGCGCCGGACTTTTCGAACACCGTCACGCGCGTTCGCGTCGACGGCCCGCCCCCGAGAGATGCGCGATTGCGCAATGGCGCGCAAGAACTGTCGCGGGACGACGTGGAGCCGTTTTCTGTGCAGACGGCATACGCGAATGCATGGCAGCTCTCGCGGGAGTCGCAGTTGAAGATGACAGACGGAAATTTTCGTTCGAACTGGTATACACTTCCGGTGTCGCGTCGCTTGTCCGTCTCCGAGAGTGCAAGAAAGTTTTCTCTCTCTCTCTCTTTGTCCTGCAAACGTTCCGGTTTTCTTCCCACACTTTACGGCGATGTTATATTACTTCTGAACTTAACGTTACAGCGCAAACACTTAAGACGATCCACAAAAAGAAAGACACGACATACACTGTGACTTCTCACTAAAAATTTTCGTCGTTGTGCCCCCGTGCGTGAACGGTATCACTGCCTTTGGGACGAGCCCGTTTCAGTATCAAAAATAAGTAAAAAAAGAAAGTAACACGAGAGATAGAGAGAGAGAAAGGAAATTGAGAAACCAAGAGGAAGAAAGAAAAGACCTGGCTCTCCAAACCGGATCGCTAGTGCGTAAAGCTTATCGCGGTAATGCGCTTGCAAACGAGAAGTTGTCGCGCGATATTTTCTTAAGTTTTGGCAGCGTAGCTGCATGCCTGTTCTCACGAAAGCTAGAAGAGTGAGAGAGAAAAAGAGAGGGAAGACTCAGCCGCAGCTCCCCTAAAGGCGTATATGGATGAAAAACCGTCACGTCATGCGCAGTTGTTATAATTGTATAGCCCCACGTTAACTCTTAGCGGAAAAATGAAAGAACCTTGCCCTCAGAGCACGCAACACTGCGGCTAAGTTCTGGAGTTAAGCAAAAAAAAAAAAAATCTTTGGGTGGTTTTTTGATTCCAACTTCTTCTTCATCGTTTTCTGATGCACCCATTTGTCTGTGTTCTATTTTGTCTATATCGCATACCGCGATGTCAACCAGCCGCACGAGCTGAATATTTTAAGCTCGGGTCCCCGATCCGCCAAGTCGTGCGATGCCCCGATGAACAAAGACAGGGAAGGCACGCAGCCCAATAACGTAAGGCGCTTTAGAGAATAATATTAATAATAATAATAAAAAAGCCCGTCGAAAAAGCCGCACACTCTGCCAGAGCTCGAATTCCACAGGTGCCGCCGAGGAACGTGTACAGTCAGGCGAAATTTGCATAGATATGGGAAGACCGTGTTTTGCCCATCGGAGGTTCCTGGGCATTCGTTGAAAACCGTGGAATCGAGAGGGCTTTGTTTTATTTCGATCTTTTCAACCCCGGACGAAGACATACAGCGATTCGAACTCGAGCATTCTATTTCTCGAGCATACCGATAAAAGTTGAGGGAGTGGAATTAACGCAGTTCAGAAGCCGCCGGTGAAAACACCGCAAGATCGCCTCTGCCAAAATGGCACTGCGGTGTCCTTGGCGACGAGGGCGACCAAAACTTGGGAGCGAGTGATCGATTACCCGCGAACGAACCTCAGAGCTGCGCGCTGCTCGCTTTTATTGCGTTACCTGAGCCTTCGTTATCTTTTCGAGCCTGTCTGTAGCATGCGCGCTCGTCACTCTTCCGAGACGCTACAGACTCGACGTTGCCGCAAAGCTGTCTTTCGAGGCCAGAGCGGAAACCCGGAAGATGCGCCGAACACGTGAAAATCTGAATTATATGAATAATAATGCACGGTGAGACGTGAATGTATAAGCTGCTATATGCAACTTGAGCTAAAGAGAATATTCTCTGTCCAGTTTCTCGTTTCAGTAGTCCTTGTGAGCCGGAACTCAAGCACTTTGATAAAAGGGAGACTAAAGTAAAAGAAAGAAAGAGTTGTTATGAATACGTGACACTTTTGGAATAACGAATAACGTGAGTCTAGCGTCACGGTTAGAAAAAAAAAAAAGAAAGACAGGTGGCGATGCATATCCTAGATTCCGACACGGTTCTCGCGGTGTCTGTACGGTATTAGTTAGTTGTTATTAGTTATTGTTAGCTGGTATTAGTTAGCAAGCGAGCAGACTCAACTTGGGAAATTTCTGACAGTTCTACAGCACGAAAGCGCCCAGACGTAATGTGATATCGCGAAATTTGTGACGTCACCAAGACGCCATCACTGCTGAGATGTGGGCAAGAAATTCAAGTAGGAACGCTTGGCCTTAATTTTTTTCTTCGGAATAGTCTTATTCCTCTTTAGATATGAGAAGTTTCGCCCCAGAAAGGGCCGGCTATTCCAAAACCTTAGGTAGAAGAAAAAGAAATGAGAAAGTTCGAAACTCTATAACACAATAACGAAACATTAACTGAGCAAGTCCTTAGATCGTAGGAAATATAGAGAAAAGAAAACGCTTATAAGACTACAAAAACAACACAAGCACGAAGAAGTCATGGGAACACCTGCAGGTAAAATTAAAAACGCATATAAAGTACTCTTCACAAGGAATTTGTCAAGTATGTGTCCACAAGAAAATCCGGTAGGGCAATGAAAGCTTATATCTCTCTGTCGAGCGACGACCAGGATCGAAACGTGTTTTTCTTTTGCACATAAGAAAGAGCGCCTATCTCAAGTGTTAAGACGGCTGTGAATGATCTGTCGCTGCTCGTCATGTAGTGGGCACTCCATGATGCACTGCTCAACAGAAGCTTCCGACATCAGTTCCCGGCAAAAGGAGTTAAAACAGTGTTTTGCAAGAGCAATTTACCAGCTGAAGCGCTTATGTTTGGCCCATTTTAAAGCATTAGAGAGCTTACAGACTGTTTCGATCTAGTTTCTTCCAAGTTCTCGCGAAGTATCGTTAATATCGCAGAATATCGTCGGCACCGCCGAAAGGTGCTCCCCGTTGACTTCTGCATACTTGCGACAATCCGATATAAATTAGACGATATATATATATATATATATATATATATATATATATATATATATATATATATATATATATATATAGAGAGAGAGAGAGAGAGGAATAACTCTATTCTTTCCACCTATACACTCTGACAACGGTTATACACAACAATAATTGCCATCTGTCTGGCCCGCATTTCATTTCTTTAACGCTGCGAGCCCGGTACTTCCAAGTCACGAACGGCATGCGTGTTATCAGCACGACAGAGCATTCTCGACAGGAAAGTGACGAGCGCGGCGTTTTCAAGAAAGGAAACGCAAGCAAGACAGACGACAATTGTTGTTGTGTGGCAGATACACACCCTAAGGGGTGGTGCAACTGTTTTTACAGAGTGGTCGAGGGCTGCAATGACCGTGACGATGTCGCGGACAAATATACGCCCTACTTGCCAACCGCAGGTGTTGTGCTGCTTGAAGCGCTCAATTGCACTTGGCTGTCTTGCTCTGCGTGTTCGTTTTTGATGCCCCGTTTTTCTTTCTTAGAACCCAACTTTCCTATCAGCACTCGGACTAAAGAAACAGTGAGACGTGGTCACCAGAAATACCAATTTGTTGCGGCTACAAATAACTGGCTGACGACGGTGTCACTGAACTGCGTCAAAACGACCGTTTGCAGCCACTGCTTTTCTTCTGCTGAAACTGTTTTCAGGCGGCCAGAGCAAAGGGACACGGAAAATTTTACGGTCGAGAAGGTTATCCTCGACATGCAGCTTTCCATTTACCGACTTCTTTCTTTCTATTTCTTTTTTTTCTTCGCCTCACGTTGCTAAATTTCCACCAGTAACCTTTTAGCCGCAATGCCGCAAACATGAGGCACATTCACTCTTAAACAAATGCACACGTTTTGGGGTGTAAGTTTGCCACACAGCAATGATCTTAGTATGTCTTGCTTGCGTTCGCTTTCTTGA
Organism: Dermacentor albipictus; assembly: GCF_038994185.2. Taxonomy (NCBI): domain Eukaryota; kingdom Metazoa; phylum Arthropoda; class Arachnida; order Ixodida; family Ixodidae; genus Dermacentor; species Dermacentor albipictus. The sequence goes on along the minus strand of NC_091825.1, from coordinate 134,116,814 downwards.
AAACACTGCGCTCGCCACTTTCCTGCTGAGTATGCTCTGTGATGCTGATAACGTGCATGCCGTTCGTGACTAGGAAGTGCCGGGCTCGCAGCGTTAAAGAAAGGAAACGCGGACAAGACAGATGACAATTATTGGTGTGTGGCAAGATACGAACTAAAGGGTGTAATTTTGCTTAAGACTGTTTCTTGTTTTGTTCTGTTTCTGAGTCCTTGTTAAACCTTCGCAAAAGCTACAGCTAAATTTCAATTATTTGCTTGCACTGCGCGAGTGAAAAAAAAAAGCGAGAGGGGAAGGGTAGGGGGGAAAGGATTATGGAGTTCAGCCTAGCGTGACTACCGTTTACTCTACACGGAAGAGGTAAGTGAGACAAAAAAGAAGGGGGGGGGGGGAAAAGAAGAGGCAGAAGAAGTAACAGTTCACGCGCACAACTAGCAGAAGGCATGTGCGCAGCCTGTTCCGAAGCGGTCTTTCAGGTTCGTTAATTTTTTAAGAATGCCATTAGAGCGCAAGCATAGCTGTCTGCGCTGACCATGGATGAGGCCAGGCACGCAGGATTTTCGCCTCTGTAGAAGATGCCCCTGTGCAGACAGGGGCGGACATATGGTAGCGTCACGAAGCGTCAGTTTATTACTGCGCTCGTGCAATATACAGGTGGAGTTTGTCGTCGACTGTGCTCGACAAAATGATTTGCGCCCGTCACGCTGCTGAAGTGGCCAACACTTTATGATTCAAGAAGAGTGGTGGCCGCAAGGTCTACTATTACGCGCACCGACGTTTTGCGGCTAGTCTAGCGATAGACTAGACTTGCCTCCGTTGCCTCCGTGTTTACAATGGCTGTGAATGACGCTGGTATGGCTCAGTAAACCTCTGTTTCCGTGGATATCGCAGACGGTGACATGGCGGACGACACGAAGCTTTGACCACAGCTTCAGATGACATGTAAACACTTTCGGAGCTCATTACGCATCGTCCTATCGGCGCGAGCAGCGTATACGGTGCTTGCTCTAGAAGCGAGGCTAGAGATGTGTTCCAAGCTGTACAAACTTCCCACTTATAAATTAAATCATAACCCGCCGTGGTTTCTTAGTAGTTAGGGCATTGCGCTGCTAAGCATGAGGTCACGGGATCAAATCCCAACCGCGGCGGCCGCATTTCTATGGGGGGCGAAATGCAAAAACGCCCGTGTACCGCGTACGGAGGTGCACGTTAAAGAACCCAAGCTGGTCAGAGTTAATCAGGATTGCCCCACTACGGCACGCCTCATAATTAGATCGCGGTTTTGGCATATACGTTGCAAATAAACGGTAGTTTGCTCCGCACCACCGGTGGTTGGACTTCGCTCTTCTAGACGCCATACGTGTGCCGAGTGAGCTCCTGAACAACACTTGGAAATGCGGCGAAGGCTGTGTAACTGACGGACCGAGCACCTCGGTTTCCTTTCTTTTCTCGTTTATGTATACGTAAGCAAGAGAGGAAGCGAAACCGAGGAACTCGATTTTTGTTAATCAGGGCTATATAAAGCCAACAGACCATCAAGCCAAGGAAATCATCCGGGAAATTAGCCGAGGTTGAAATTGAAATGTAGAAATTTATAAAGGGGAGGGGGGGGGGAAGGACATGAAGATGGACGAAAAGATTATATATATAAACACTCTGACATTCCTAATGCTCAAGCATATGAGAGTGAATAAAATGAAGTCTGACGCCAGTGATTACGGAGGCTGCAAGTGAGGTGGCTGAGCCAGCATGCGAGTGATGGGCGACACACGGAAACGTTGTCCCTTCTGCTTCAAACGAATTTGTGAGTTTGCAAACTGAACATCTAAAAAAGGAAAGTTGCGTTATGAACGCAGCAAATCGCTGTGTTTACGCAAGTGCATAGAGACCAATTACCTTGCTTAAAGAAAAAAATCCGAGTGCTTGGAAATTCCGAAAGATGAAGCGTGATCCACGCCAAAAATCCAGGTCACCAGAACGTTTGAAGCCACAAACGCGAAGGTTAGACGAATGCATGTACTAACCTAAATTCCCTCTATAGTGATTTCTGTAGGATCCTCTAAGGTGTGAACTGTTATTAAATATGCGACGGAAGCTGAGGTGATTCCAATGAGACTGCAGGTGGCGTATGTTCAACACGTACTTAGGAGAACAAAAGCGTCCTAAATATTCAGAGTGATTGAAATCAGAAGAAGGAAAGAGAAAAATTGAAGAAAATGATGGCCTAGACACATAAACGGCGAAATGACAATAAATGTTCCAGTTACGATGTAACGACAGGCCGCGAAAGATGATTTGCTAAGAAGAAGCCCAGAAACATTGCTTCTCTCCATTTTTTTTTTGTCGTTTAGTACGCAGTACAAGCGCATGCAATTTCTGCGCAGCGAAAGCCGATTAAATTAAACCCAAAGGCTTGTTCCAAAACAAAATATAAAGGCGCCAAATAAACGGACACACACACAAGAGAAAAGAACGGGACAGGGCGCCAACTAGGCCCAACAAGAAGCACTTTTAAGCTTCTTCCATCGTGGATTGTTCCGTCAGGTGGCTCTGGCGCGCGGGCACGAAGGAAAAAAGAAAAAGAAAGGAAATCAACAAGGAAAGGAAAGGGAGGGCGGGGAAGACTAGGCGCACCGCATTCTCACCGCGAGTGCAGCGCCATTCCCATCGCCTCAAGACGCGCAGCGCAGGACAAGGTAAATAAATGAGCGAATTACTTTAACGACCTAATCCCGAAGACCCATGCCCATCACCCTTAGCCTTCTCGTGGTCGTTCCCATTTTACAGAATGGCGGGCCATCACGAAACGTTCACAGCATTTGTTTCCCCCTCCGGAACGAAGCTATACGATATTTGTGGCATGATACCAGCGACATCGCGGTTCTTACAAGCAACAGCGTCAGGCTTTTCCCTATATCGTTGTCGGAAGAATGACGTTGTTAGAAGAACACCGTAATTTTCTTCTATACGCTATGTATTTTTTGTTTTTTTTTCAACTACGCAGCGAGCATGCAACTTCTTGCGGGCGACGTTTTCTTTTCTTTCACTGAGTGCGCAGAAATTCGTGCTCGTGGGACACAGTCTCCCTCGTTTGTCATGTCAGGGCGTGGAGCGTTGTCCCAGGGCCAAGCCCGCGAGAGCTGACGCCAAGAATAAAGAGACCGCCTACAGTATTCGTTATTTGCAGCCTTTGAAGTCTGCGGGCGTCTAGCCTTGTGCGTTTCATCGCCCGCCTTGTCTGGCTTTGTTTCACCCGGAAGTTCAAAGTAAAAATTATTCGCCTCGCTAGGGAAGACAAACGAGCCGGCGTCCGCGAAGCTTTCTCACATCTCGCATGTTTGAACGTCGCTGACGTCGGAGTCTCGTTTCGAGACGTTTGAGATGAACGGTTGTGCTTCGCTCTTTCTCTGCTATAGTCGGCTCACTTGTAAGCAACGGCCCTAGACTTTTTGACGATATTAGACGACCGGTTGCACCTCGATGTGCGTACTTGCCTCGACATTTTACTTGCTTTCTTGGGAGATACTCAACAGTTTGCCTTGCGAAGACAGCTACTCCTTTTTGCTTTTTTTTTTCTCTGTCATTCATAACTTATTTTTCTCAGACGCTTTTAAGCTATGCGCTTTTCAGATAGCTCGGGTTGCCGATGTGAAACAGCCATTGTTTGAGTCTTTGCAAGCAAATGAGCATTGCTTGTACATCTACACTATATCTCACAAGTAACTTGCAGCATTACCGAGGCCACGAAGCGTACATATGCAATATTCTTGCGTATCGGAATATAGTTTCTTGCCTGAATGTCGGATTACTGGCGGTATTTCAGAGTTTTTTGCTTGCAATTGGTAGATGATACGTTGCAGGAATACGCGACATGTTTAGGACCTTTGTGCATGGAACTCCTTTACTGCGAATTACTGTGGCGATCACTGCCAGTAACCGTTATAGCTGGCACCTCGGTAATAGCCATCCCAACCGTGATTAAGTACATGGCAGCACCCATGAACACATCCCCATACCGCCCGCTTAGACCCAAACTCGAGCTTGTTACTGGCTCTTCGTCCGGACAGCAAGGAATGAATGGTAGAATCCATCGTCGCTTAGTCTCATCTCAAGCTGAGGACAAATCATTAGGCATGTTTTGTCGTTATTATTGAAATCAGCTGTTTGTTTTCGCGGTGATAGGAACACAGTGCCGCCATCGAACCGTGTAAGTGGTTCGATTTCCACTAAACAGATGGCGCCACATCATAAGCTCAGGCGTTTCTTATCGCGAAAAATTATTGATAGTGCAAGTGCACTTACAACAGCGAGGATTGCTGGTTCCGTCAGCCAAACAGGCACAAGAAGGTGGCTGCGTGTGTCGGTTCAAAAGGGAGAGAGAGAGAGAGAGAGAGAGAGAGAGAGAGAGAGAGAGAGAGAGAGAGAGAGAGAGGAAAGAAAGGTTTGTAGGTTTCAGCTAATCCAATTATTATCCTATCGCTGAAGCCGTTTCGATCACTGTATGGTTACATGAACCGCCGTGGTGGTTTAGTGGCTTTGGTGTTGTGCTGCTAAGCATGAGTATGCAAAAGGGTGGCTGCTTCAGCTGGTTGGTGAAACAATTTGTTTTTAAAACAAGGAAAAGAAACATATTTTAGTTCGCAATTCGTATGAAGGAAGAGGGCGACAGAACAGAGCGCACTTAAGCGTGAGGTCACATTATCAAATCCCTGCCGCGGCTGCCGCATTTTGATAGCAGACTTATGCAAAAAACACCCCTGTACCATGCATTGGGTGCACGTTAAAGAACTACAAGTTGTCAAAATTAACATGGAGTCCCCCACTACGGCGTGCCTCATAATCAGATCGTAGTTTTGACACGTAAAACCATATCTTTCTTTAGGTTTAGAGGATGAATATTTACAAAAACTTCTTTGGGTTGTGGTTGCTGATTCACTTATGCAAAGCTTAGATCAGTGCGTAGGACAGTGGATTAAATACAAGGCATTGCACGGGATTGGCGAGACAGAGTTCAACAACTAAGCGGGCGGTTAGGCCACGGAAAAACGCGGCGGGTGAATTCGGGATGTTCTCGAGCGTGCTTCTTTCTTTAAATAAAAGAAATGAAAAAAAAATGTGGACACTGTGTGCTTGCTTCATGCAAGAGCACAACCAGGCCTTTATGTTTTGTTTGGTAGAGCTATAATCTATTTCCTTTCCAATTTGTGTTTGCTCTTAGACTTAGGAAGCTTCCCATTTTATTTATTAATTTTTATAGTGTTTGATTTCGAGCACGTGCCGTCCTGCACGTCTTTCTTTTCTATCAGAGCAAAAACGCAATTAAGGTGGTTGCAACAGCGCTGTCATTTGAAAGAAGCTTGTGCTTTCTTATCCTGACGACCTCGACACATCGAAATCGGGAGTGACAAGTGTCTCTCTTTTATGTAGACGAATCCTCCATACCTTTCATGCTTCTCCGTCGGTAACCACTTTACCAGTATAATGGACGGCTGCTTATCTACCTATAGTGCTGCCTGGAATGGAATTATCTATTGCGAGAACATCTCAAGTGAAAGCCTATGTTCTCGTTTAGGTAAGGCGCGTTCGTACTTTTACCTCCTAGCATTATCTATTCTTCAGAGCATAGAAATTGAAAAAAAAAATCGCATTACATTTACTTAAGACTGGCCGCCTTTCTTTTGTTCAGTCGGGCCTGATCGCACTAAAGTGAATCTACAAAAACTCAATCATGCTTTATAGACATAGTCAGGCAAGGTGTCTTCTCCCATAGCATTCGTGCTTAGAAAGAAATCAGCTTTACAGAAGAAAAATAAAGGGGGGAATGCAGTGGATGTCAGTACAAAGTAAAAGGACGCGTGCACGCACATCAATGGCAGCAGCAACATAGCGTTCGTCTGATTTTATTACGCTAACTAACATAGTAAAAGAACGCGTGGGAGCCATAGAGTGGGAGCCTATTTGTGCTTTGCTTTTTTGACAGACGACGTCCCTTACTCTCTCAAGAACGGCGTCGCACTAGCGTTTCTGGAGTTTACTATCGCCACTGAGTATTTCTCAAGGCATGGACGCTTGTCACTTCGCTGTCATAGTTGTCTGTGCGGGCGGTTGAATTTAGATTTTGCTTATGTTTATTAATATTACTATTATCATTAAAACACCACCACCACCACCACCACCCCAACAACAACAACAACGACGACGACGACGACTATGACGACGACGACAACAACGACGACGGCGGCTTCAACAACGACGACTACAACAACAACGACGACTTCAACAACAACGGCTACAACAACGACTACAACAGCAACGACAACAATAACAGCGACGACGACGACGTCGCTAACCGAGGGGTCGCAGCTAAGCGCCAGAACCAGAGGACTAGCGTGGCAGGCTCTTATAGAACGGACTAGCGCGTGCTTAGGGCCCCCTCGTCGACCAAGTGGAGACGGTCGTGTCTTGATTACACGAAAATTCGCGAATCTCGTGGTATTTTTCATATTTCGTATTTTTCATATTTCTTTGCCAGTCGGAAAAAAAAAAAAAATGTACGCAATTAGTACGTCGCTGAAAACACCGCAGTTAGATGTCACTTTATTTTTTTTGGGGGGGGGGGGGGGGCTGTGCCTACAGATGCCTCATTGTCACTTTGAAAATTAGGATAATACTTCTAGAGTTGGATAATTATTTGCAATTACTGACGTAAATCTCAGTAACGAAAGAAATACTGGCGGCTACTCCACCGTACTGGAACCAATATGCACTAGGTTTTCTTCGAGTAACGCAACTGCTGTTTTTTTTTTTAAGTCCTGGTGCATGATAGTTGGGGAACACTGTATAATTCACTCATTAACCGAAATCAGGCCAAGCCGGATTCACTCGAAATCAGTATGAACAGCAGTTATGCACAGCAGCGGTTATACTTGGAATCGTCTACACAGACGCTCTTTTTCTAGTGAGTTTCGGTTTCAAGGAGCCTGCCAAGGGGAACTAATTGAAACCCGCTATTCAAAATTTGATCGTTGGGATAGGTAGTGTTGAGAACGGGCTCCAAAGTACTCATGTGCTGTCGCCACCTATTGTTGATAATTAAAATGTAAATTACCGTAACTTCGCTAATTACGCACGTAAGTGCGCAAATTGCTCTGTGTCTAGAGGCTGCGAATCCGTACACTCGAATGGTAAACACCATTGGTAATTGGTAAACCGTTGGTAAACACCAATTGGTAAACACCAATGGTAAACAACGTTACCGTGATTTATATTTTTTCTAATTTTAAATATTTGGTGAAGGTAAAAATAAACACCCTGTATATTGATATTGTGCAGGAAGTTTACTGTGGCATAGCACCCGTCTTTCGATGTTGCGTTCTTGTTTATATGACTTATCAAGCCTGCGATGTTGGTAACATTGACCTTTTCGGTATTCCAGAATTGTAATTTACCACCCAAAATTATGTTTCCTCTTCAGTATCCTATTCGTTTTAAACGTAACGACGTGTTTAAGCGCGGAGTATTTCTTTAAACTTAAATTATGGGGTTTTACATGTGAAAACCACTTTCTGATGTTGAGGCACGCCGTAGTGGAGCACTCCGGTAATTTCGACCACCTGGGGTTCTTTAACGTGCACCTAAATAGTATTTCTTTACAAACATGCACTTAAGCCACATGTTTAAGCGCGCCCTTTCCGTCCCCCTTAGATCACTCTGTCTCGCAGTTCCCAGATCAATCATGCCGCCGAACCTGGTTATTAGCGTATTTTCTCGAACATAGGCAACCTCCTCCGGCCTCACTTCTGAGATAGATAGGGAGAGAGAGAGAGAGAGAACGCAATCAGTTCACTTCTGAGAGCATCCCATTCCTCACGTATTATGAAAACGGCAGAGCTGAAAAAATAATTTAAAATCAAATACAAACACTCTCCTCATTTGCAAACGTCGTGGCCACGTCTCTATATAGAAGTGAGGTATTACAAGCGGGCGAGGGGAGCGTAATGGCAGCTTTTAATGGGATGCTGAAGGTATCTGGAGCAATAGCTCTAGGGTCGGCACTGTCAAGTGACAACGCAAGGGAGTGACTGCGAATGAGCGTGGTTTCTTTGAGATGGCAGATTACACATTGAGACACGTCATTGAAGTCTTGTTTCTTGCTGGTGTTTTGTAACGTCACACGGCCGCGGTAGCTCAGTGTCTATCGACGTTCGCAGACATTTTATCAGCGTTCCTAGACATCTGGTGTTTATGGCGTTACGCTGCTGAGCTCGAGCCCGCGGGTTCGATTCCCGGTAGCAGTGGACACATTTCCATGGAGGCGAAATGCGAAAGAACGCTCGTGTACTTAGATTTAGGTACACGTTAAGGAACCCCAAATAGTGAAAATTGATCCGGAGTCCCCAATTGCGGTATGCCTCATAATCATGTTGTGGTTTTGACAGGCAAGACCACAGAATTTAATTTCTTGTAACGTTCTCTTTCTTGTCTTGATTCTAAGCACGTATCCGCTTTATGTTCATGATGTATCAGAAAAAAAAAGCGGAACTGAGCTTACTTATCTTCGAGAAAATACGGCAATTACTCGCTTGTTGCACACCGGCGGTCCCCAGGAATGGTATTTCGCTTCGTCGCGCCTTTTCGTCTTTCCCGCTAAGTATATCCTCGTTATAAATGACCGTTCCCGCCTCCTATTTACACCGGCTGCTTCGCAGATGATTCACTGTCTTTGTCATGGGTGGGTGCCTTCGATTTTCATTTACATTGGCCTCTGACAGATTATTCGAGGCCGGCAGAAAGGTGGCCACGGAGGGAGTATAAGAGCAGGCTGCCTCCTCGAGCCGTTAATCAGAGCGCTGGTAGTTCGTTGCGGTAGGAAGAAACGCGAGCTCATATTTCCTGCGACAGCTGCAAGCTCACTTTCTAGCACGACACGACCGCTTTCACTTCATACGAGGTTCCCTCGGGAAGAAGGATCGCCAGAGGAGCCTCGAGAGTCGCCCTCGCTTTTCGACGTCGTTGTGGCTTGTTGCCCGCGACCTCCATATAGTTGCGCGAACGTGCTTCTGATATTCGAGGTTAGGTTACTCGAGCAGACACGCTTGTATGACTGTTCGAAACGACAGCCACTTCACTGAAAAAATGAGGCGCCTTGAGGGTCTCCGTCGTACCCTGGTAGTTAAGTTTATATAGTTAAGATTACAATGGACAACTTGGTGATGGTGAATTTGAGTGGAGGCGGAAGACAAAAACATCCTCGTGTTCTGGGCACTAGGCCAAGTGCTCGCTAAAAACACAAGGTTCATCAAAAACAAACTGGAGCATTTCACTACAGCCTCTAATATATAGCCGTCGTGTTAAAAAGTTATGGTCCTTTGCGTTCCAAAACCACGATCTTATTGAGGCACGCCGTAGTGGGTGATTCCGGAAATGTGGACCACCTGGGGTTCTTTAACGTGCACCGAAATCTAAATGCGGTTGCCGTGGCCGGATCCCGCGACTTCGTGCTTAGCAGCCCAACAGCATAGCCACTAAGCAACCGTGGCGGGTAGCCATTGTGTTGTTTTGTGACTTTAAGAGCATGTATCTCTCCTCGATATGGGCTACAATCAATGCCCAATGTTTTGCGGCGAGTAGACGATTGTTTTTACTGTCCGTGTAGACGCTTCTGGAAACGTTTCTCACCATTAGCGCTCCCAGGATAAATGTCTGGGAAGAGGTGGCGGAGGGAAGGTCTCAGAGAAGGGGCACGGAAGTTCTCGAAGTATTGCACGTAGCGAAATCGCAATATGCAGATTTATTTCATCCCTGTTTTGGGTCTGTGTCGTGGGGTTCTCGCTCGAGAGAATAAAGAAGAGTCTGACGGCTAAACGTTGTCTCACAAGTGGTGAACTGTGCCGTCCGGTTCCTCAGTCCTCTCGCTCGCTCTCGATCCCTCTCCAGCTTCACCTACACTCCATCCCTGGAGATCAGCTCGGGACGTCGCCTCTATCAACTGCATTCCAGCAGGCCAATAACGCGACATCCACCTTGCCTGCTCCGGCGGGAACTCTTTCTTGGACGGTCACCATCCCTCCGAAGGATCCACAGGCATTTGCTGGACTACGTGTCGACAATGTTGAATACTGGTATGAGTGGCACGAGCATGCGAGTTCCTTTAACCACTGGGACGAATCTTCAAAACTTGCGCACGTCGCTTTCTATCTAACCAGCGTAAAAAAAAAAGAAAAGAAAAGAAAGAAAACAAAACTTGGTTTTATAACCATAAGCTCGGTTTCGTAAACTGGGTCACGTTTAGACACCACCTACACCATATTTTCGCCAACTCTTTCTGTCCGCTGAAATATCACCAAGAAGAAGGTTGCAGAGTGTGTTCAGCGCACGGGAGAGTTATACACTTCGTACATAGGGGACGTCCTCGCCCTCAGCCGCCGTGTGAACACCTCAGTGGTGGAGCGTGACAGTGTATGCCACCTGCTCAAGGGTATCGGGGCTGTGGCGTATGCGAATTTTCGCATACGAAAGGTGTAGCATGCCAACTATAGAGGAGGTGGAGACCCCGGCGTCGTCATGGTAACGGTCACAGAGTAACGGACACAGAGGTCACAGAGTGGTAACGGTGACAGGCGTACAGCCTTCATGTCGTCTTGACACGGGAGCTGGGTTGGCGATGAGAGTAGCAGAACTTGAAATTGCGGAAGTACGCTCTTGTGCCTCGCAAGTTGCTCATGCATTTGCTTGGAAAAGGCTTCAAGGAATGGAATAAATGTACAGCGGTGCAAGTACCCTTACATAGTTTCTGACTGGAGGTTCAAGCGCGTTCTTTACTGATCCAGAAACCCTGGAACTTTTTATCTTCAAGTCCAAATCATGCCATGGCTTCCAAAATTACTTCGAACGGCTTATAGTAGAACATGTAACGCCATCTTCAGTAATGACTTTTCTTTGTTTGTTTGTTTGTTTCTTTCTTTCTTTCTTATTTTCATAAAAAGGAAGATGACGAGGAAAAGAAGTTACATAAACGGCTTTAAAGACCCCTAATCACATGTCAACCTCCCTAACACCATGTATGTTATGTTATGTTATGCTATGTTACGTTATGTTATGTTATGGTATAGTGTAGCATGGTAGGGTATGGTATGTGTACGGGTTATGTCCACAAAATACAAAATACAGCATTGCGGATAGAAAATGGGGATGAAAGCTGCTCATGACAGCTTGACCAGACCTCAATAACCGCAAGAAAAAAAAGGAAGTACCAGCAGAGCGGAAGCACAGTTTTCTTATTAGCTTGCAATTCAAGCATTGCAACATACCATGTATATGACAGGTGAAAAATAAAGAAAAGAAGATGCATAAAGAAAGAGAAAAATGTTCAACGTCTTAATACACTGTCCAACCTTATAGAATAGCGTACAACTCACATACGAGAGAGAGAGAGAAAAAAAAACGCAAGAATATCAGGAGAAGAGCCAGACAGAATACCAGTTCCGCTAACGATAAGTTCAATTCGTCACCCAGGTGGCCTAAAGCACGATATTTGCAAGGAAGCAGTAGAAACTCCTCGTAAAGCATCAAAACGCTGGATAATGTGTCATTGAGCAGCAAGCGTATTTAAGTAGCAAAGGTTAAGAAAAAAAATGCGACGTCAAGGTAACGAGATTAGCCGGGGTTTCATCCTCCTCGAAGGTAAGTAAGAAGCAATGCAAAGAACGGAGGTAAACAAAGAAGGAGAGAGAGAGAGAGAGAGAGAGAGAGAGAGAGAGAGAGAGAGAGAGAGGGGGGGGGGGCGTCGGTGTGGTAATACGTGCGCGAAAAGTGGTTTATTTAATTGAGAGTCTCTTTGCGACACTCAACCTTGCAACATGCGCCTTTTATAACGTAATTTGCTTCGGTGGGAACCTTGGCTGAGTGAGTATTCTTCTCCGGTACGGTGACGTTTATAACCCACTAGCGCAAGTGAGCAGAAAAAAAAAGGGAGTTCGTACACTTGGCGCGTAAAGTGCAAGAAAATGTAAAAAAAAAGACAATGAAAAATGCGTGTGGGCTATATTTGGAAGCACCTCTTCGCTTTTTCATTGCTCAGGATCTCGTAAATGTGTTGCCACTCCAACGTTTCGTCTTAATTGGCATCTCGCGTGGAGAATAAACGCAGAGAATATATTAACACACGGACGAGTATAGAAACGCTGTGTCTTCTGAACGAAACCAAAGTAGTCTTGGGTTTCACGTACAAAACCACCATCAGATTGAGACACACTGTAGTTGGGGGTGGGGTGGGGCTCCGGATTAATTTTTGACACCTGACCACAGGCGTTTTTTGATTTCTCCCCCTATCGAAATGCGGCTGCCGAGATTTGAACCCGCGACCTGGTGCTTAGCAGCTCAATGCCATAGCCGCCTAGCCACTACGGCGGGTGAGACTATGAGAAAGACAGACGGACAGATGGTGCGGACCGGACCGCGCGGACTTGCTAACTAGCTGTAGAAGAAAGTAAAAAATGCATGGGACGCACACACTTTTTTTTTGTCGTCATCGATCAACCCGTGATTACAGAAGCACGTCAGGAATTCCGATAGTAAATGTGATGGTTTCTGCCACAACGTGGGGTATCGCTGCCGCCGCCAAATCTGAGAGTGATAATGATGCCGGAATCAGATATCGACATATACAGAGTGTCCCAATGCAGAATGGCTGAAGGTTGTAGATACTCATATTATTGTCCTTTTTCATTCCGCCTAATTAGATAATTAGTACTAATTAATTTGATTTCTCGAATATTATAATAAGATGAAAAGTGTCAATGAGAAAATTGTAAGCAACGTGAAAAACTCCCGATACCGGTTTCTGTTGCCCTATACGTGCTACATAAGTGTTTTTCGATAGGCACTGGTCTGAATAAGATACTTTATTTGAATGTCGCCTGTTGCGGCGTCTTTATGTATGTTCTATATCTGTGACGTGACTGCACTGTGCATATAAGCTCACTTCATTATATGCTTATAACGTGACATGCCAGGTGTGCTGCCAGGAAATCCTCTTCAGGTCAATTTTATGCAACCTACGTTTTGAGCAATTGAAAGGTGTATCGGGAGTTTTTTCATGTAGCTTTACTATTTTCTCATTGACACTTTTCATCTAATTATAATATTTGAGAAGTTGTTTAATTAAGACTAATTATCTATTTAGGCGGCATGAAATAAAATAATCTGAGTATCTCCAAGCGACGGCAAACAACATTACCTTGCTTCTGTCCAGCTACTTGGCATTTGCATATTTTTAATCTCTGGCTCAAATTACGTGGGACACCCAGTATAAGGTAGCGCTGCTTATGGCTGCCTTTTCTGAAATTTAAATTTTCTTGCAGGTACATTGCCTCGCTTGTTTCACGTGCACGTGTTTGCCGTATCCTCGCGTTCTGTGTATATATAACTGGGGCGCAGCCAGGAGTGTGCCAGGATAGGTGGCATATAAAACTACGTGAGACAATCCCGTCCTGCTTCTTCTCTTCCTTCCCCGGTCATGTGCGCGAACCCCAGCGCCCTCTCCCGCGTGAAATGTCCCTAGCTACACCACTGGTGTGATCTTACCGTGTGACCTCCTATACTTGAAATCCGTCCGATCGCAAATCCTTGCTTTTTTGTAAATCTCTATTTTATGTTTTAGTCGAATACCTGCATCATCTGCGACTTCCTTTCACTTGAAGATCACATTTTCTTTTATCACTGCGCAGGCAATTCTCATACTCGAGAAGGCTGTTAACTTTCCATCCGATATTCGTAACTCGATATCGATATATATGAAGGTGCAATGCAGCAAATACTAAACAACCAGTGCACTTTTCTGAGATAAATCATAACCGTTACGAGTCATCTCTTGAAGCCGAGATTTCCTTCTTGCATTAGTCCATTTGCTCATCCTAATGCGATAAATAAACCGGTGCTGACATACTGGTGCCGAGAAAGTCCGCAGCGCAGAATACAACCGGGCGTTCCGGTATCGACAAGGAAACAGCAGCAACAGGGTCGTCGGAAGCTCGCGCGAATCCCGTTGCTGAAGTGAGCGGTGATGGGGAGCTCTCGGATAGCTACACATCCATGGTCAACACTTTTCTGTCGATCACGCTCTCACTTACATCGTATTTACTGTTCGTCCGACACGTCTAGCGCAGCCATGTTGCCGCAGGAGAGAGCAAGAGACAAAGAGAAAGTGAAAAAGAAAATGGATGTAGCGAAAGAGTTGTGGCGACAACATCGTCGAGGGACAGTTAACCGCGTGGCGTTTTCCTTCGTCCTCGGTTTCCATAGCACTGTTTTATTCCATGACCTTCCTTTTCTTTCTGTATCGTTCACCGCTTCTCTTTCTTTTTTTTTGCCCCATTTATTCCACTCATGCCGTTTTGCGGGAATCCACGAATTCGAAACGACGGGCTTAAGCTCCTGCGTAGCAGCGACGCCTTGATTACGACAGAAGCAGGTGAAAGTAGTTCGATAAAACAGATAGATTAGAGCACCAAAGAAAGAGGAGAAAAGATGCCTGTGCTTTTTGTAGTTCTTTCTTTTTCTCGCAGCTATTTCATTCGGAGATTTCCATCTGTTACCAACAGTCAGATCTTCCTCGCTCTCCCGGCCTCATTTTTAAAACGAAGCTTTCTTTGCCTACTCCCCCAATGGTTTCCGGTCGGTCGGTTGGTCGGTTTTGAGCCAAGCAAAGTGGGTCGATACAGGACATAGAGGCTCCTTCTGTAACTAGCGATGAAGTTAGAAGGGCCTTGCAAGATATTTCCCGGGGGAAAACGGCAGGAGAAGATGGAATAACAGTCGGATGTAATCAAAGATGGAGGATATAATGTGCTTGAAATGCTTGCGGCTCTTTATAGGCAATGCCTCAAGTCTTCAAGTGTACCAGAAAGCTGGAAGGTTGCCAACACCATATTAATCCATAAGAAGAGAGACGTTAAAGAATTGAAAAAAAGATTAGGCCCATTAGCTTGCTTTGAGTGTTGTATAAGATATCCACCTAAGGTATTCAATAGAATCAGGGCAACACTTAAGTCAACAAAGAGAACAGGCTGGCTCAGGAAGGGGTAATCTACAATGGATCACGTCCATATCATCAATCAGGTAAATGAGAAATCTCCGGAGTACAATCAGCCTCTCTATATGGCTTTCGTAGATTACGAAAATGCATTTGATTCATTTGAGGTACCAGCAGTAATGGAGGTATTGCGTAATCAGAGAACACAGGAGGCATACGTGAATATCTTGGGAAATACCTTCAAATATTCGAAAGCGACTTTGCATGCTTGGAAGAAGTATTCAAGCTAACTGGGGAAGGCGTAGGAGTAAGGATCAACGGCGAATATCTCAGCAACCTTCGCTTTGCAGATGGCATTGTCCTGTTCAGCAACACTGTAGATGAAGTGCAACAGATGTTGAGAACCTTAACCAAGAAAGTGTAAAGCGGGGCTGAAGATTAATATGCAATAGGCAAAGGTATTGCCGGTCAGCCTCTAGAGTATATGAAGGGGTACATTTATCTTGGCCACTAACTCACAGGGGACCCCACTCAGAAAGGAATTTGCAAAAGAATATAAATAAGGTGGAGTGCACACGGCAGGCGTTACGAAATAATGTCTGGGAGCTTACCACTGTCGTTAAAAAAAAGTGTACAATCATTGCTTTCTACCGCTGCTAACATATGGGGCAGAAACTTGGAGGTTAATAAAGAAGCCCGAGAAGAAGTTAAGGACCGTGCAAAGACCGATGGAAGAAGAATTGTTTGGCGCAACGTTAAGAGACAGGAAGAGAGCGGTGTGGATCAGAGAGCAAACGGGGATCGCTTATATTCTAGCTGACATAAAGAGAAACAAATTGAGCTGTTCAGACCATGTAACGCGTAGGGCAGTTAACAGGTGGACCAATAGAGTTACAGAATGGGCGCCAAGGGAAGGAAAGGGCAGTCGAGGACGACAGAAAATTAGGTGGGGTGATGAAATGAGAAAATTTGCATGCGCAAGCTGGAATCAGCTAGCGCAAGACAGGGGTAATGGAGATCGCTGGGAGAGGCCTTCGTCCTGCACTGGGCGTTAAAAAAGGCTGCTGCTGCTTCTGATGATGATGATGATGGAAGTGGGTCGATCCTGGAGACAATGTAATAGTAAACTGGCCGATTTAGGAAACTAATCAAACGTGATGATTTCGTGGGCCGATCCTGACACTAGTGCATAATATGTGCCATCGCAAGGGTTTTGTTGTGGTTTGCAAAGCGGGTGTCCTCGATTTCAATTATAAAGACAGACAACCTTCAACGTAATGCGACGACTGAATGACTGAATGCGCTACTGGAGCACCGTTCCCGCCCGCAGCAGTGAAGGCGCTTTTGTGCTTCGTAGGGTGCCTGGGTCAGCGTGGACGTCTTTGACTGTGCGGTGAAGACGACACGAACTGGAAATAGAAAAATGCACCTTATTGTGTTTTTTTTTCTATTTCTAAAGTATTATAATCATCACCTACAGTCAAAGACGTTCACACTTCTTTGACTGTAGGTGATGACTTCCTTCTTGACGTGTATCTTCGCGCCAATGGTTTCAGAATGAAACCTGAGAGTCCTGTCAATGTTATGGAAAATCGTGATCGTAGTATTCAGGCAAGGGTAATATTTCAGCCAGAAACAACGAGTTTTTGTTTTACAATAGCTTAGCATTTACATTATCCGAGCAAGAGCACTTGAGCTGTGAGCGGGCTCCAGCTCATACAGCTCTCTTTGAGAGGCGAAGTACAAGGGCAAGCAGTGGCTTCACCTTAGCTGGTAAGAAGCTGCTCGGTCTGTCGCTTCCTGACTTTGCTCTACACTTCACTTTCTCACTCCTTTTTTTTTCATAATTTGCTTGAGCATCTGCCGTCTTTATCACTTTCGCTCAAGTCGCTCTGCCTTTTTGTCGACGTTAGTGAGTGCCAAAATATGAGTTGAACAAGTGCCTGGTTTGAGAAGAAAAGAGCAAAGTATAACTATCTGCGCGCGGCAGTGCTTTATTCTTAGCTTCTGCTGCTCAGTTCCCACTGCCTGTCCCTTGTTTGTTCCTTGTAGGAGACCCATAGGAAGGCAGCTACTCCTTTATATAAAGAACGTCGACGTATACCGATACAGCTTTACCATTACCGCTGCCATCTCCGCCACCTGACAGCTTTGCGCATGTATACAGCTAATCCACGCCAGGTGCGTGTGCGGCACGACTTAGCAAGCATCGGTTATGCTAGCATGCAGTACTGCGTTTTAATGAAGCACCGGAGAGACGTGCACTTTGTACAGCTTCAGAAGTAGTATTTATGCAGTACGAAGAGTTACCGTTTATGTTACTACCAAGTATTATTGACACCATCATGGGGGCTTTGGTGCTGGTGCCGGAAATATCCAAAAATGGCCAAGTAGTAGGCAAGCCAAAATTCTTGTAGCTAGAAGCTCCGAAAAAGTAGCCAATCTGGCGCAATGTAGCGCAATCTGACATCCCTGGCTGCACCTCATCGCACGTGGTAAGCGGCAAAGGGGTCAAATAAACGAAAAAGATCGACTGCGTGTTGTGCAAAGCGAATTTGCTCGATATTTTCTTTGGCACATATTGACAAACGAAGCACGTTGCTTCGCAGTCCAGCGGTATAATCTTGAGCTCCCGATGCTCCTTCTTTGGCACACTCTGTACTTTTCTGTTGAGCTGCACCCAATTTCGAGGCCCAATCGAAGCCGCGGTTAGACCTTTCTCATTTCTGGCCCACAGTGTAGCGGCGTGCTTATAGTTCTCACGCACGCTGAGGCCTGCTTCTGCCTCTACACGAAAAAAAGAAAAAAGAGACTCAGCAGTCCGCAGCGGATGAGCGAGGTCCATTTCACTGAATTCCGGATCAGAGACTAACGTAGGATTGACACTATGGTGCCGCCGTGTAGAAGAACAGCTAAACTGGAAATGAGGATTTCGTGAGAACGAAGAAAAAAGCTAAGTGCGAGCCAGAAGAAAAGCTCATGGCGAATCAATCCCCAAATTAGCCTCAGGTTGAGGGAGCATTTCGTTTCCGCTTGGCTTAGCGACGTGATGGAACAGACAACACGGAGCCTGACATCTATGATCGAAGCGCTGTAGTTTTGCAGTGCCTCGCAGTTCTTCGTGCACTTGCGACGCTGGGAGGAAATTTGTTAGAATGTTTCTTTCAGCTGCTGACAAATATAGAACGTGATGACGCAGTGTGAAGACATCTGTCTTTATGTGTTTGACTTCATGTGCGTAAGGGTAAAATAAAAAGAAAACTGTCAACAGTATAGGGACGCTTTTATTGCCTTTCCTCGGGAAAACAAACAAAAAGGACGCGAGCAATGGTTTCTCCAGTCAGTCAACAAAGCGTACAAGTATGCGAACCATCACTTGTGCAACAGCGTCACCTGCGATAATGTCTCACTCGTTACAGTAAATAAACAGTTGCCCGTCAAACTAATTTTAGATTCACTCGAGCGTAAACCGATGGCCAAACCTTTTTTAGGTGAAACGGGCCCGTTAGGGAATGGGAACCAGCCATCACTGTGTGCGTGTGCGTGTGTGTGCGTGTATGTGCGTGCGTGCGTGCGTGTGTGTGTTTGGGTGGGTGGTGTGTGTGTGTGTGTGTGTGTGTGTGTGCGTGTGCGTGTGCGTGTGCGTGTGTGTGTGTGTGTGTGTGTGTGTGTGTGTGTGTGTGTGTGTGTGTGTGTGTGTGTGTGTGTGTGTGTGTGTGTGTGAATGTCTGGATAGTACTTCTGCGCGCGCTGAGGGCTTCGGTCTGAGGCTCTACGTGCACGCGAATCTCTTCTCTTTCACAACGGGGCACAAGCGCCCCTGTGCCAAGGATTTCCGGTCGACCCTATAGTCCGCACTCGGACATCCGTCGTGCAAGATCAGCGCCTTCCAGAGCGTACGTAGCCTTTGTGCTGAACAGCGAATGCAGTCAATTTTGCGCTAATTCCGATTACGCGTCGCCGTCACTTCATTTCCGATTTTGTTTATGCTGCGCAGGCGGGCCGAGAGAGGAAGACAGAGAGGGAGATTCACAGAGAGGATGATCGTTCTAAAGGCGCGGTCCTAGCCGCGCGGAAAAGGAGCGTGGAACGCCGTGTAGCGGCGGCAAAAAATGCGTGGCGCGAAAGTAGGAGAGCGACGTCTTCCTGCCACCGAGAGGATGCTTACGATAGCCACCGTACTGCTTGCCGGTCGCTCGAGGAAACCAATGATAAGCGGTCGATTTATTTACCTGAGGTCGGGCCGCATCCCGATCTCAAGGCATTATGAGGACGCCTCTGCAAAAATGCATGTGCACAGTAAAGATATTTACTCTCTCTCTCTCTCTCTCTCTTTCTCTGTCTCTGTAATTTATTTTGGCTAAATGATGAAGATACGAGCTTGGTGGCATGCCACAAACGTTATTATTTCTGGTGTAGATAAATGTTTTATACGCTAAGCTAGATTTTTCGAAGTAGAAGGTTGGCTTCATTGAATGTTTTCTTTTCCCGTGGCGCCTAGAGGAACTATAGTTTTTTTATGACGGTTGCGCGAGAAATCGTCACTGACTGTTTCCGCGCAGTCATTCCAACAGAGAGCTAAGTTACCACGTGTCTTCGGCGGCGGAAGAGACGTCCACCGGTATGGTCAAGGTGCCAACGTTGGCAATGTTTTGACGCGAGTGCGCTACTTCTCGCGTTTTTCCAAAGGTGAGGCAACTGCTATAGGAGCGCACTTGAGGTGCAACTTCGGCGTCGCAGCGCTCCTGTTATACTGCGGCATCAGCACTGTATAACGTGGACCGAAAACGCTGACGCCCCACGCGGTTGTCGGCTGAAATGAAACGTCCCGCCACGTATTTCGGTTACGACCGTATCGTGTTCATCGTGCGCGCCGTGAAGCGGACGCGCCCACGCCTGGCGACGGCACGAATCGAGCGAACGTCGACAATGCGCTCCTTGTGCTTTCGTTTTAGTAGACGACGACGTCGACGACGACACATAAATGTGCAGTTCCGGTCTATGGTGCGAAGCACATATAGCGTGGAAAAGAAACAGCGCGCTACTATTGAGCCTTTATTCGTTGTCGCGGGCTTCGCGAACACCGACGATCATAGAGAGACACGGGGCTGTCCCATTTGCCTGTTGTGGGAGGCAGCAGGTGTTAAATGACATGGCAGAGAGCGTGGAAGAGGAACGCGAGTGTATCCCAAACACACGAAGTGCGACGTGCTCGACAGTTCCGCGTTCAGGAGGTCTTTCAGCCTGCAACCACGTCTTAGTGCCACGGTGGCGTGCAGTATAACGGGTGACAGTGAGCACCACAGCGCGAATGTCTCCAGTGTGGTCGTCGCCGAACATGGGAGTCTGATGTGACGCTACAACAAAACTCGCGCGAAGGTATCGAGAAGGCGGGTTGTTCTGAAATTTCACGAGAACGACTTCATCCGTAAAAGAGCTTTCTCGCCGTGTTGACGATCTTTAAATATTTTCCTTCCGCCGATATTTTGAAGTATAGCGCGCGCCCGAGCAATGGAATGTCGCTGCATCTGCAAGGGTCGCTCCTCGTGAGGTGCCATTCTAGGGCTCGGGCCTGCCAGATCATAACTGACCAAAGTCTCAATAAAGTTGTTACCACCACCACCTATTGACTGCGTATCGATGCACGTGCGCGCGTTCGCCGAGCCCTATCTTTCTCTTTCCTATCTTTATGTTCTCCTGCTCCCCCTCCTCCACCGTTGCGTAGAAACCTCGATCATCCCCTGGTTGACATCGCTCCTACTTTCCCTTCTTTTTTTTTTCCTTATCTCTCCGCCTCAGTTATCTCTCAACCCGACGGTGGTGTGAGGCAGGCAGGCACTGGCATACGATAGGAACTCTCCCGTAGTTTCGTACCTACCCTCCCTATTGACTGGTACCGTCGCATTCAACTTTTATTGCGGCTTTCTTACGAGCTCGTCCATCAGTGTCGCTCCGGTGACCGCCTTTGTTTTCGGTGACGCGCGGTTCGTGGCCGTTGTTCCCAAGGGCGGCAGTGTCGAAGCAAGCGTCCGAACGAATCGATCGGGCCGGCCCACCGTTTCCTATGCGGGCCGAAGCGGCCTCTCGAAGAAGGCAGCGAACGGCAGGAGTCAACGACAAAAAAAAGAGGCCGTTTCCCGCCCTGTCGCATTGTTCGGTGCCCGCCACCATCCCTGCACCCCCCCTTCCCAGGCGGCTACAGCCTCCGCATCCCGTGGCTCCGATCCTGGCGAGCATCCGCTGTTGTTGCCAGGCGTCCGGGGTGGCGTCGTAATTCGCGATGCCTTCACGAATGAAACAGAACAGGCGCGGTGACCGTGGTAACGGATCGGCATCTCGAGGAGCCCATTTCCAGAGATCCGCTGAACGCCGCGATGTGTACGGTATACAAACATGCAGTACGCGCACTCTCCGCCCTTGTAGAGAATTAAGCGTGCGGGAGGGTATACGGACGCCGGCAGAAATCTCTGCACTTCATTGAAGGGATTTCTCTCGCTCTCTCTTTCATTGTAGGTGTTATGTTACCCAGCTGATTGATTGATTGATTGATTGATTGATTGATCGATCGATCGATCAATCGACTGATCGATTTGTGTGAGTGAGTGTAGTGTGGGGTGCAACCTACATCGGTTTTGTTTTTGTATATATTAGTGTGACCAGGACTACCCGCATATACGTATAACTGGTGTGTTTTCCGGTGCTTTTACTGTACAATATTTTTTCTTATTGAGAAAAATATTTTCCCCATTTCTTGGAGAACGCAAGTGCAGTCTAGAACGACAGAAAACAACAATAACGACGACGACGACGACGACGACCGGCAACAACAACCACCCCCACCACAAGCAGCAACAGTTTATCGCCCCGAAGCAACGTCGGGACTGTGAGAAACACCGTACAGCGCAGACGGCGTAGCACAATAACCGAGCGTTTCTTGCATTCCGCCCCTGTCGGAATACGGCGACCATTGAGGCGAGGGTCGGACCCGCGAACTCTTTCTCAACAACGGAAGAATGTCTTCTACATCTCGAAAGTTGTTACAAGCGGATCTTCCTCGCAAGTTCACACGAGCCACGAAGGTTATGTAAATGCGGAACGAAATGGTCTTGCCGCACCATCAGAAGGCGTCATCGCGTAGAAAATTCAGCTCCTGTACCGACGTGGATTCAGCGCGCTTGTGGACGCGGGTGCGTTTGCAGTCTAACGGACCGTGCAGCCGAAAACTGAAGCAAAGGCTGACATTTGATCTCGTCATTCTCCAAAGTGCAACAACTACATTGAGGGAGAAATACATTTTTGTTTGGAGCTACGCTAGCTCCGCCCGCGTCGTGCGGATATGGCACGGACAAAGGCATATGGTGCGCCATACGCATGCGCGTAGCACCATACGCATGTGGTTCCGGTGTTTGCAAAGCGCCGCGAATCGTCGCGGCTTGTACAGTTAACGCGAGTAACTTGGATATCAAGTCGCTGATAGTGACGGAGGATGAGTGAAAGGGAGATGAATACATGTTGTTCACGCGTGTTTATGCTGTCTGCGGGTTGAGTCGTAAAGAGGGATCACCAGCCGATACACCCTGGCGCATCTATAAAATATTGGAGTGATAGAAAAAGAAAAGAAAGAAAGAAAGAGTTGCCAGGTACTCGTTTCTCGAACTCGCATTATCCTGCAACAAATGGCTTGAAAAAAACATCCTCAAGACAAGCGTGCTGCCTCTGCTTTTTCTTTGGTTTGACCCATGGTCTTCGTGCAAGTTTTGCTTTGTAATGACGGCGCGACCTGTGAAGTGAACGAAGGTCTTCCCATATCCCAAAATCCAAGTATGGTATAGGCTGTGGACGCGAAATACATTGTCGTCACCATAGCGTTCAAAGCTTTCTAATAACTGATAGTGTGGCTCCGTGCACGTATACCGAGAAGGGCATTGGCGCTTACATTTGCATGCTGGCTTGTCTTTGCAGTGCGCGCGGCCCACTTCGTATGCACGGCGGCCACGCGTCGTTTTGCGATGCTGCCTTAACGCAACGCCATGGCACCGGAACGTATAGCATCACGTTTCAGCCATTGCAAGTGGGCTGTTGTAGCTGTGGCCTTTCCTCCCTGCCCCCCCCCCCCCCTTTTTTTTTTTCCTTTGCTTGTTTTGATTGTCTTTCCACGTTTCTTTCCGCTCCTGACAACCATTCACTGCAGCCCATGACCAGCTTGCTGCTGTTGGTTGGCGTGGCTGCGAGCATCATTTAACGCAACGCCGAATAATCATGTAAACAATGCTATACATATATATTATCAACGCGGAGACGATACCTTCTGCGTCCTTCCCCCCGCGACATTTATTTTCGCTGTCGTACAATAGCGTTATGGCCGCTTCGCTTTCTCGTATGCAGAACCCGTGCGAAGGGCGCGTTATGGAGCCCTCGCGAATTCACGTCTTGTCGCGCGCGCCCATTTGGTCGTGATCGCGGTCTTAGGCGTGCGCAATAGCGCAAAGTGTCCGCGCGAATACACGCACGCAAGCGTATGCGCATGCGCACGACACTCGCGCCGGGGGCGTGGGACAACGTCATCTTACAATACCACGCTCTGCGAGCGCCATCTTTTCGTCTGCGTCTTTCACCTCCTCTTCTAACGTTCGCCGTTTCTTCCACACGCTCTCTCTCTCTCTCTCTCTCTCTCTCTCTCTATATATATATATATATATATATATATATATATATATATATATATATATATATATATATATATATATATATATATATATATATATATATATATATATATATATTCTGAACTAAATTCTGACCTCTAAGTATTTGTGGCGTTTCTGCGTGTCGTTTCAGTCAAAGTTCGCAGCCCTCAGCCTGCACCATGCTCTACTGTCTCCCTCGCTTCCCGCCTCCAACCACATATGCAGCCGTGCTTCAATTATACGATGCAAGAAATAAAGAAAAAAGAAAAGCAAGTGGTTAGATGGCGCCCGCGGGTAGAAGGTCAACGAGGGGCGAAGTGACAAGCGCCCTGGGCGGCAATTTGACTCCACGAAGTGCACCTCACTTCCCTTAATTTTTTTTTTCCGCTGGCCATCACTTAGCCGTCCGTCGTACTCCGCTATATTCGCACTAACAGCACCCGAGGGAAAAACTATGGTGTCCCCCCCCCCCCCCCCAAAAGAAAGAAAAACAAAAAGAACCCTGCCTCGCGCGGCGGTGTTGCCATGCTTTTAAAGCGCTCCTATTCGTGGAGTAGCCGTGAGACGCGAAATGTAGTCTCTGCAACGCCCTGGGGACAGTATGCGTATATCTGTCTACGTCCGCCCTCACTCCTGACTTTGGATAAACTTTTAAGATTCATTGAGGAGGGGACATTAATGAAGGGCTTCCAACCACTTTCTCACTTAAACTGCCCGCCCCCTGGGCATTCCTCTAGTCTGTTAAACCTCGAGAGGCGACCTTTGCACTGCTTGAAATGGATAGCTAAGCCGAATTCTTTTGAAGCGGGAATAGGCAATTGATTTGAAGGCCCCCAATGGGTCCTCGCTGCCGCTTTCATAGACGTTTTCGTTTTGCCCTTTGGGCGAGAATGTTCTAGAAAACTTAGTTACGCCTTTTGTGTACCGAATGTGGTTTACGCACAACCTTAAAGTCCAATAGGGCGAGCTGGTCTAGTTTGTTCGTCTTAGAAGGCGCTGGAAACAGCGCAGAAAAATAATACAAATGTGGACGTAAACAGAAAGACACGAAACGAGCGCTGACCAACAACTGGCTTTGTTCATTGCGTCGAGCAATAGATATAAGTTCTGGAACTACCCGTAATTTTTGCCACAGAGCAGGTTCAGGACTGTGAGGATGACCAGATGCTGATTGGGTTTGTAATAGTTGTCGTAATATTTTCTCTACGCGCTACGTTCAATAGATGCTTGAATAGATGCTTAACAATCTTAATAGATGTTTCTGAGACGCTACTATGTAGGGTGTACGTCCCAGCTAGCTAACGCTAGCCAAGCTGTTAAAAGAAAAAAGAAATATTAAAATACACGGCGCCAGATACAATGTTGAAACCTACGTTGTTCAGTTGTCAGACCTCTGACGACCGAACACTGCAGTTATTATAAACGTGTTTTGCGCCGTGACTTTCTAATATTTTTTTCCCCTTTGAACAGCTTCGCTAATATTAGCTATGACACACAGTATATATATATAGGGCTACGGCGGTGGCGACGGCGATTCTAATGTAGGAAAAAAAGAAATGCCTATAACATCTTCCGTCAGGAGAAAGGTAAATACGAAACATTCATGTCAGCGCGTCCCTATGTTTGAAAGAATAAAAGAGCAATGAGGAAATGAATCGAGTGCTTCGCGTGGATCCTTCCAGCGGAGGGCTTTGTTGGGACCATCGTCCCAGCAATAACGCCTGAAAGAGAGATTGCTATCTGGGTTCTTCATTCAGAATACTCTACCTCTTCAATGTTGTTCGCTCGAAATGTGGTATTGGTTAATAATACATGACGGAGTACCGGTAGAGAGAGAAAGAGAGAGAGAGAGAGAAAATAAGTGCTCCCGTTATTTTCCGTCGTGGACAAATCAATACGGCGCACAATGCGACCTCAGAGAAAGAGGGAGGAAACTCGCGATAGAATCGTCGAAGTAGCATTGGAATTTGTTCACATTTTCTTTGCAATACGTCTTCTCAACTTTCACAGGTTTAACTTGTCCTCTCTTTTACCTCCTATATTCTTCGTACTCGTCCTTCGTTCTCATACCCGCTCTCGATTGTCTCTATACTGAGCTGCATTCTAGCTGAAGCAAAAAATAATTAGAGTCGTTACGATATGCTGAAGCTGATTCTCCTCACCACCTGCGTCAATTCCCTAGTCCAACCAGTCCCCCCCCCCCCCCCTTCACTTAAACAAAAGAAAAGAAGAAGAAAAGACTGCACGAAGAAAGACAACTGATAAAAACATAACGCATAAGGTAGTGGTGATGATTCTAAACGAAAAAAAAAGAAAAAAAAGAAGAAGCGTCTGTTCGGCGCACCGCCTGCAGCAGCCGGCAATGTCTGCTGCTGTTTCCGCAAAGAGGAGACAGGAAGAATAAGCATAAAACATAAAAGTAGAGATCCGCTTTTAGGGCAAGATGACAGCGGCGGTCGCACATGGTCCTCGTAGAGTGCCAAGCGCCGCCTTCTTCGGGTTCGCCTCTAAATCATTACCCCATCCGCTTTCTGCTTTCCCAGTTCTGTTTTCAGACAGAGAGATAGACGCTGCTGTCGCCGGGGGAAGGGGGAGGGGACTCATACGTTCCTTCTGGAAAGAAGGGGACGAGAGAAAAAAAAAGGACAACAACAACAATGAAAAAGACCGTACCGCCCTCCGGGAGCGAGTGAATGGCTTTGGCGGGATTACCGTTGTAAACTTGGCTGCGCGTTCTCGATCGCTTCGATTGTTTAAAAAAAAAAAAAGTTTTGTCTACGACGAGAAAAAGCCACCAGGGGGCCGAGTGGAGCGGACGCGCTTCGCATGGGCTGCTGCTTTTATCGTGAGTTATTGCGGTTAACCTTAACCAACCTTCACGATTTTGTGCCACTGAACTCAACAAGGCAATCGGCATCGAAAGTCGCCAGAATTACCACGGTGAGTGGATTTGTTTACCTTGACGCACCGAGCAACGAGCACCTCGGCATATTCGAACACCGTTCTCCGAACGCCGCACGCGCCCCAGGAGCGGGCCCGCGAGGCCTCGCGAGCACCGAGAATGGCAGGGGAAACGAGCGGCAGCGCTCACGAAATGGACATAGAGAACAATAGCCAAGACTCCACAGCGGTCCAGAGCAACATGGAATTCGATGAGAACAGCGGCAAGACGCTGAGTCAAGCTGGCCCATGGTTCCAAGCAATCAAGGCAAGAAAAAACAAGAAGGCGCCGAACGAGGATCGCATACAAGAGAGAGGAAAGCAAGGAAACCCCCAGAACCAGCAAGGAGGACTGAGCGCGAGGAGCAACCCGAGAGTAGAAGCAAGCATGCAAGCCACCAGCAACCACCAACGGCAGCAAGATCAGGGAAGCCGAACCAACGGCAAGCCACCGCCGCGACGCGTGACGCCGCCGCTGCCAGAGAATGATTACAAGGTGGTATACCGACCAAAAACCGGCATGAAACTGTCAAGCTGGCCGGACGAGAAGATCACCGAAGGACTTGCAAGGGCAAGTGGTTCCCCTTTCAAAGAATTTTGCGCGAACGTAACCATCCAAACGCAGTGGAAGCAGAACCTGATAATTGCCAGCACCGCAGACGAGGACTACGCACTGAAACTCGGTTCCATCAACGGCATCGAACTTGGGGCGGCCACATACGAGATGACGCCGTACATCAAACCGCTCCCAGGAACAGTACGTGGAGTCGTGCACGGCATCACTGCGTGTACGACGGAGAAACGACTTGCGGAACTGCTGGCAGCCAACAACTGTGGCATCCTGCATGCGAGGATGCTCGGCAAATCCACCTCAGCAGTTATCACCTTCGAAGGTCCGCACATCCCTTTCTATGTGAAGGTGGCCGGCTCGTACACACGTTGCCGCCCATACCGCAGATCGGTACAGTATTGCAAGGCCTGCGGAGAAATCGGCCACCGGCAGGACGTATGCCCCAACCCAGACAAACACATTTGCAACAGGTGCGGGGTGGAGAACCCACAAACAGATCATGATTGCCAGTTGCAGTGCAAACTATGTGGGCTACCTCACGAGACGGCAAGCAAGGAGTGCGAGAAAAGGCTCAAGCCAAGACCCCCACCCCTGTACGTGAGGGAGAGAAGTAAATCAAGAGGCCGACAACCACCTATAACAAGGGAGACAAGTTCAAGCTCCTCGGAATATCGAACAAGTAAGCCACAGCAAGAACAGCAGAAGATCAGCTGGGCGGAAGTGATAGCCAGTTCCAAGTCGACAACCGACCAATTTCCCTCACTGCCGACACAAGAGCGAAATTCGAGATACGAGGAAACCATCGCCTCCCTCAGAAGGCAAAACGCCGACCTGATGAAGCGGAATGAAGATCTCATGAAGCGTCTAGAAGAGCAAGAAGGACGTCAGGAGGAACGGGACAAAAGAGCTCAGGCCAGGGAACAAGCCCTGGAGAGGAAGCTCCAACATCTCATTGAGCAATTGCAAAAACAGCAGACATCGACCATAACGCCAACGCCGCCGAGGGAACATACTCCCCCGATAGAGGACCTAGAATCGGGAATAGAGTACAAGGTGAACAAGGCCCGAACCGAAGACAAGACCGAACTGAGAAATGAATTCCGAGCCGAACTGGCTCAGGCCGTCGACACCATAAGCAAGTCTGTGGCAGCCACCGTCCAAGCAGCCTTACAAACGCTCCGCCAGGAGATCACCCAGATGGGCAACGAGCTCAACCAACGCATCTCCATCCTAGAAAGGGAAAAAGAGCAGGCAAGGAAAAAGCCAAAATATCCCATCAGAGAAGCCCAGATGAACGAGACTCTGGGAAGCCAAGATGGCGAATAAAATAGCAAAGAAGAAAGAAGCGACCGAAACCCTCAAAATTTGGCAGTGGAATTGCAGAGGAATAAATCGGAAACGGCAAAATTTACTTCACCTATGCACCCTACACCAACCTGACGTCATCGCGTTACAGGAAACAGAGACAAATAATATTACGATGCGTGGCTACAAAACGCACATTGCCCAAGGAAGGACCAGGACCGCCGTCCTCATCAAGAAGCACTACACGACGCAGCAGCACGAAATCAACCACAGAATCGAGCACACTCTGATTGAGCTGGTTCCTCCCAAGAAAACCCTGCAGAGCCTCTACATCCTGAATGTATACAGTCCTCCGCGCGACACACTAAAGGACTTGGACAAGTTACTGAGAGAAGTGAAGAAAGTCACCGACGGTCAGAAACTTCTCGTGGTGGGCGACTTTAACGCTCCACACGTGGCTTGGGGCTACCGATCAACCAACAAGAAGGGTATGGACGTGCACAACGCGGCACAACACCACCAGCTGACGTTGTGGACCGATCCTCTAATACCAACTAGAATCGGCAACAGTGTCTCCAGAGACACCAGCCCAGACCTGACCTTCTCCACTGGCTTCAGGCAAGTCGAGTGGTCGAGACTGGACGAGACTCTGGGCAGCGACCATCATATCATCCAGACCGAAATCATGCACCACAAAACCCCTGTGAGATTAGGTCAAGCCAAAATTACAGACTGGCCTGCTTTCCGCAAAGATGAACACCCCAGCAGCCTAGAGAACATCGAGGAGTGGACCAAGAACGTGATGGACTTGGTTACCAAGTACACAAAGACCATCCAACTCACTGCGGACAATCCCGAAGTCGACCCACACCTACTTCACCTCTGGGAGGCCAGGCGAGGACTTTTGAAGAGATGGAAGAAGCAGAAGAGAAACCGCAAACTCAAGATCCGCATTGCCGCAATCTCGCGGCAGGCGGAGGAGTATGCTGAAAAACTCGGACGTCAGAACTGGAATCAAGTGTGCGACCAGTTACAGGGAACCCTCAGCAACCGAAAGACCTGGGCCATTTTAAAGACCCTTCTGGCGAAGACGGAATCAAAAACTGTCACGGGGCAACACATACAAAGACTTATACACAACTTCCAGGGAACCGAAGAAGAAGTGCTCGAAGCCATCACTGCGAAATACATCGGAGACGAGCAACAACGGAAGACGCAGCCAGTCATTCACCCGGAGTACGAGGGGGAACCCAA
This sequence comes from Dermacentor albipictus, assembly GCF_038994185.2. NCBI lineage: Eukaryota > Metazoa > Arthropoda > Arachnida > Ixodida > Ixodidae > Dermacentor > Dermacentor albipictus. The sequence continues at coordinate 134,087,029 of NC_091825.1, read as the reverse complement.
TCCGGATTTAGACCAGCCTTTCACCAAGTCGGAGATCGTGGCAGCCATAAGAAATCTCACAAGAAACACGACGCCCGGCAGGGATAAAATTAACAACAAGACCCTCCGTAACCTGGACGACGGGGCGACGGAGAGTTTGTTAAAGTATATCAATGAAAGCTGGGAGACGGGCAGTATACCGGCTTCCTGGAAGCACGCGGACGTAACGATGATCCCGAAACCCGGCAAGCCCATCAACCTACAGAACCTGCGTCCGATCTCTCTTACGTCATGCGCGGGAAAACTCTTCGAGCACATGGTCCACAATCGTCTCTCGCCCTACCTGGAAGAAGGTGGGCACCTGCCGAACACTATGTTCGGTTTCCGGCCTAACCTCTCCACGCAGGACATTCTACTTCAGCTTAAAGAAGAAGTCATCGATGGCCTCAGCACATGCCACAAGAGTGCCATCCTGGCACTCGACGTGAAGGGAGCCTTCGACAACGTCTCACACGAAGCAGTGCTAAACAGCCTACAACATACCAACTGCGGACGGCGGACATACAACTACGTCCGGGACTTCCTGACGGGTAGAACGGCGACCATAGGCCTGGGGAATCTCAGGACCGAGAAGTTCCCAGTACCGCAGAAAGGAACCCCCCAGGGGTCGGTGATCTCCCCGTTGCTGTTCAATATAGCGATGAGGGGATTGCCGAACCTCTTGGAGAACATCAGGGGTATCCGTCACGCAATGTATGCAGACGACCTGACCATGTGGACGTGCACGGGATCGGCGGGCGAACAACAAGACGCCCTGCAGGAAGCCATCGACAGGACCGAGCATTATCTACACCACTGCGGTCTTTCATGCGCGCCGGAAAAGTCGGAGCTCCTGATCCTCAAAAAGAGGACAAGAGGGCGGCCTCCACAGGACACACCTGACCCAACGTTGACACTAAATGGAGTCAACATACCCAAGGTGGACACTCTTCGTATTCTGGGCCTCACTTTCCAGAAGGACGGTGCCGGTCTCGCCGCCATTAAAAAACTGCAAGCGACAGTTATCCAAGTCGCGCACTTGGTGCGAAGAGTGACAAACAAAAAGCACGGCCTGAAAGAGCAGGACACAATCAGATTAATACAAGCCCTGATAATCAGCAGAGTCACTTACGGCACCCCGTACCTGGGTCTCAAGAACAGCGAGAGAGACAGATTGAACACCCTAATACGAAAAACCTACAAGCTGGCCCTGGGGCTTCCACCGACGACGTCGACGGAGAAGCTGCTCAGCCTGGGCATACACAATACTTGGGAGGAACTTGTAGAGGCCCACAAGACCAGCCAGATAGAGCGACTCAAGCTCACCAGCACGGGTAGGGACATGCTAATAAGACTGGGCTACCCAGTCGAATATGAGTCTACAAAACAGCGGGTTCCTCTACCCCTGAGGGAGAAGATCACGGTGGCCAGCATCCCGAGAAACATGCACCCTGAATACCACAGAGAAAGGAGGCGAGCGAGAGTGAAAGCTCTACGTAAGGCCTACGAAGGACCAAAACAAGGAGAAGTACGATACACCGACGCGGCAAAGTACAAGAACAGAGCGGCCCACGCTATCAGCGTGATCAACGGCCAAGGACAAGAGGTAGCTGCGGCCTCGGTAAACACTACAGACATCGACTGCGCGGAAGAAACGGCGATAGCCCTGGCGGCCACTACGGGCCAGCGAGAGGAAGAACTAATCACAATCATCACCGACTCGCAAACAGCATGTAGAAATTACCAAAAGGGCCGCATTTCCAAACAAGCCCTGAGCATCCTCGAAAAACGAGACAATTTTCCTGAACTGTACATTGTCTGGGCCCCGGGACACGAATCCCTGGCGGGTAATGTAGCGGCTAATGCCGCTGCCCGAGATCACATTCTCCGGGCTATCCCACCAGGTTCACGAGCACCGGTAGACCAACAAGATAGCGTCCCGAAAAGATACGCCGATATCCTGAGCCACTACAGGCTGAGTAGGAGGATCTATCCACCCCCGCATCCCCAGCTGACAAGAGAAGAGGCGGTGATGTTCCGAAAACTACAGACCGGCACATTCCCGCACGGCACCCTGCTACACGCGATGTACCCTACGAGCTATACCTACAAATGCGCTTTCTGCTCTAGGCCCAATACCCTCTACCACATGGTATGGGAATGTCAGCAAAACCCATCGACACCGCCCATCACCGGACCAACCGTCGAGCAGTGGGAGGCCCAGCTGACAAGCTCGAGCCCTGAAGACCAGCATCGCCTGGTGAGCAGGGCCAAGTTATCAGCTCAGGCCCACGGCATCCTGGACTAGGGAAGCCGCCCACCTCGGACGATTTTACCGTCGGCTCATTTCTACTAATAAAGTTTATTCCTCCTCCTCCCTCCTTGTCTACGACTGCGTTGTTTCGTTCTTTAAGCCATTCGCTTGTTTCCTCACTCAAGCAGACGCCTCCTTGGGGTTCAGAACGCTGCTTCTTATTTCTGGGGTGCTTTCTGCGGATCCGTGACTAAAAGGGAGCTCAAGATGAAAAGAGCAAACGGGAAGTCCTATATGGAGTGGTGTATCGCCCGCCTCTGAACGTTCTTGTGTAAATGTAAGGGCTGCCTAAGCTTAAAGACAGATCCTGCAGACGATGTCATCCCCAGAATTCTCTTTATAAATAGGCTATATGGACTGTAAGTCCATATATTTCATAGATTGCTTGCTGAAGCGATATACACTTACGACCTTACCTGATATAAGAATATTAAAAAAAATATTAAGGACCGCGTAACGAGTGACGAAAAAGACAGAAAGGTGATACGTAAAAAAATAAAAACAGCGATATAGCGGTGTGAATTAAAGAGCGAACTTGGTATGGCGGTATTCCGGTTGTGATCAAGAGGAGCACCTGGGCAAAGCTATCTTGACGTTTTTCATTCGTGAATTGCGCTGACAGTGGTGAGGCGTCTGTTTTCTTAAAAAAAAAGAAAGAAAAGTTGCCCTGCGACCTAACTTATCAGGCCCGGCACCAATCGTCATCAATTAGCCTTAAAAAGAAAGTGAAAAAAAATGTAGCAGAAAAAGAAATCAAACGACAAAAAAAAAAGACCACTGCCTCAGCGCCTTCCGCAGAAAGCACAGTTGTCGTCATACGGCTCCCTTGCTACAAAGAAAGTGCAGACTTGAAAGAAGCGTTGAAACTCGACGACGCATCTCTGTGCAGTTACACCCATTTCGGCAAGCCATTTCGCTTCCGCCCCGCTTGCCCACTTTCCGGAGCTCAGCTTGTTTCGCTAACCATTACTTTTCGATCAAGTTTAAAGCCGGCCTTGCTCCGACGGATTCGAGCTCGTTCTCTTATCATCTTTCGATATTCGTTTCCGTCACTCTTTCTGACTTGATACTTCTTAACGCGCCGCCCGTTTCCTCGAGCTGAAAAAGCGAGAGTTCTGCATAATTGAAGCGCACCCCCCCTTCGAACCCGTTCACCCTGGCCCAGTTCATCTAAATTCAAATTAGGCGCACCTTGTACATTTCTCAGTTGCGTCATCTTTATGTTCACTGCTATTGTCCCCATTGCATACTATGACGTCTTTACATTTGAGCAGAGATAAAAATGAATCACGTTTGCCTTTGTGCTTCTTTTCTTTTTCTTTTGCCGATTCACCTCTGAAGCTGTGTCCCTGCTTTGAAACTGAGCTGCCAATTTCCCTCCTTTTCCCTTATTTTGCGGCCATTTGCTCCCCCAACCCTTCCGGTCTTTTCGTGCTGCTCTGCGTTTGTCAAGAGTGTCGTCGTAAATATGAGCGTATAGTTACGAAGTTTTTCGAGTAAATTTCTTTTTCTCCTTTGCAATTTCTCGCTCCTGGTGCTGTCGACGGCGCCATGTCTTTCTCCTAGTGGGCATGTGTTACTTTTGTGGTGACCTCGCAGCGCAGGCAACCACCCCCGGCACAGCAGCCGTAAAAAGGCGTTGATGCCTCGCTTATTTGTTATGTTCGCTGTACGGTTGTCACTGTAACGAGCGGGCGCAACTCAGCCTGACCTCTGCGCATTTCGGTTCCGAACTCCAGTAATGTCGCCATTAAAGCTTCTACATGCGTCCTTTTGTACGGCGTTGTGTCGCGTCGCTTAAAAAAAAAAATTGCGATTCGGGAAAGAGGAGGAGAGAGGAAAAACATTTATTCCAACCATCGAGGTGGTTGCTCTTGAGGTCGAGTGGGTGGTGTCCTCATTCCAGGACTCCACTGGCCATGGCTGCTCGACGTACTTGCTGGACGAGAGCTTCTTGTCCCGCCAGGGTATCGCTGCTCACCTGTACCTCCCACCGCTCAAATGACGTGCTAGGCGTCTTCAAGTGTTGAGGTTTGCCCCCGCACCCCCACGAGATGTGAAAGAGTGTAGGGCGTGTGTCGCCGCACCAGGGGCAGATGCCGCGACATGTATGCGGGAACATTTTACTGTATCTGTGTAGGTTTGTTCACGCAGAGAGGCCTTGCGTATGCGCCAAGAGTGCTGCATATATGCTACGAAAGAATATATAATTAAAAAGGTCGTCGTTTCGCTCACCGTGCGAAATACGAGACATTCTATCCAGCGAATTCGTATGGCGCAACGATACACGTTGTGTTCATCGCGGAATGGGTTGGCACGAAGCTTTGATAACGACGCGATCACAATGTCGTTAATTGTTCTTGTTCTCCCCGTTATCACTAAATCCCGCGTGACCCTAGGGAAGAAGAAAGGGCTATGAAGTGTGCCCTTTATCTAAGCAAAACAAAAAACGCAGCGGCTAAGAAGTGTGAAAAGTAAATACACAAATATCATAGACGGGAAGGCAATACGGATGTATTCCCTGCTTTAGTGCTGGCGTAACGGCGTATTGTTTAGTAGTGATTACTCCCGAGGCAAACTCCGTGCACATTGAATGCATTAAGTTTGTCAAGGAAAAAAAAAAGTAAAGCGTTATTTTTTGTCCACCCTATAGTACGCTGCAGGAGGATCCACGGCCTGCGACAAACCGCGTCAGGAGGACTGCTAATCAGAGCTCGACGATACATGTAATTCTAAAGAGTGAGCCGAAGTCAATCTATCACGGTGACACCTCGTCCAAATCATATGGTCTCGGGTGCTGGGGGCCGGGGGGGGGGGGGGGGCGAACGCCAGTGATGCGACTGGGTGAAAATGGCGAGAACTCTTTCAATCTGAGCTGCTTTTTCTACTGCGACGCACACTTACTGAACATTGTACGAAAAATACATTGCTGTCCATCACTTATAAAATTGAAACTACGCACGAACTGTGAAATGGAGACGCGCAAATAATAAAACTGCAAGTGAAAATGTTTCGGAATATGCTTACCGTAACGTACATTAGGACGCCTCCCCTTCGCATAGAAGGCATAGAAGCATTACAATGTCACCGTTACTAGCTGCGTATATAAAGAATATTGCCCATCGGTTATGTAATTTTCTAAAAGATGGGCAAATCACTAAAAACAAAATAACAACAATAATAAACGAAACACATTCAGAACACAAGGAATCCACAAAGCTTTGTTTCGTGACATAAGGAAAATGTATACTCATGACATCAACACAATAGCGCTAACATGTAAATGTGTTCTGCTTACGCAGTCGATAGACATTTCGCCACTTTGGCCCTACAAAGCGTTTATAGCGTTCATTGGTATCGTTCATAAAAAGGTGCCAAGATACACACGTCATTTAACATTATAATCACAAAGGTAAGCGCAACATTCATACGACACACTCTCAGTCCTGCACTTCCTCATAACTTCCCTTCATCTCCCTTAACATCGACTCTAACTTCCAATAGTCTTTTGTCTGACGAGCCGACAACATCCGCGGGTCGGTGTTTCGCAAGCCGGAGTAGAAGCTGTTCACCCGCCTCACCTCTTTTCTCGCCGCGACAAGTTTGTCTACTCTGGCATGATACCTGCTGCTGATGCCTTGCACGTCGGCCTCAAAGTCTTCCCGGATCCTTCGCTCCCGCCTTCTCCAGTACGTCGAGTTCCCGGACTTCGTCCTGTCCCTTGAGTGTTTACTCGGTGAACGGTCGTTGTCGCTTTGAGAAAGATGGCGCTGTCTGTTGGCCCGACTCCTCGTGCAAGAGACGTCATCGCCCTGGCTTTCGGAAGACCAGCGGCGCCCTCTGGACCGCCGCCTGGGCGAGGAGTCGCTGAGGCTTCCGGGGGAATCGCGCCGTCCTCTCCTGCGTCTCCTTGGCGATGAATCGCTGTCGTCTTCTGAGGTATGGCGGCGTCCTCTGCTGCGACTCACGCTTTGAGATCGATGGCGGAATACTTCCTTGCGTGAGCCATCGGTTCCGTCCTCGGAAGAGCGGCGCCATCGCGTCCTGCGCCTCTTCGAGGGCGAGTCACTCCTTCCTCCAGAAGTCTGGCAACGCCCCCTTCGGCGCCCTCTTGGAAAGTGGTCACTAGTGTCTTCAAAAGGATGGCGTCGCCTTCCGGACCTCCCGGGTGACGAGTCATTTTCATCTTCAGAAGAACAGCGAGACCGGCTCCTGCGTCTTCTCGCCGAACAGCCGCTAGAGCTTTCAGATGAACTGCGCCGTCTTCGACTGCGCCTCTTCGGAGAAGAGTCGCTTCGGTCTCCGGAAGACTGGCGTCGGTATCTCCCGGGTCTCGTAGGTGAAGAGCCACTGTGGTCTCCTGCTGAGTGACGCCGTCTTTCGCTTCTCTTGTGTTTACGGACTTCGCGTAGGCAGCGATTGAGCTTATCTTTAGCTTTCGCCATTTCGCGATCCCTGCTCTTCTTGACGTCTTCGATTTTCTTGTCAAAGATGTCAGTGTCTAATCGCTGACGCTTGGCGCCGTCAGATCGAGAGCCGGAGCTGCCCGATGCTTTACGCTTGCGTTGGTGTCGAGACGACGGAAGCACACAACGCTTGAGGCCCAGCAAGCGTGGCCGATAGTGAAAAAGAGTGAGGTCCTTTTGAGGATCTGGAATTCTCTTGCTGTGCCAGACTCTGAGGACAGCCCTGTATCGTTCGTCATCGGACCTGAGTCGACGTACTGATTCCCATTGCGGATTGTTGTTGTCCTTGTTTTCTGCTGGGTCGTCGCTTATGAGCGGAGGTCGTTTATTGGGTCTTGGAGGCGCGGTTGTTTCTGGTCGTACTGGTTTTTTAATGGCGGCGATGGACCTCTTGGAGCGTCTGCGCAAATAATTCTGCCGAGCTCTTTTTCGTTGACGCTTTTGTTTGCGTTCTTTTTTCATCTTAGGCACGTGAGGCAATTCATCTTCAAGCTTCTCTGCATTGCCGTCGCCTGAAAGACGTTCCGGACACGGCGATAGCCGAGGTAAGGTTGAGGAAGTATGTCCAGAGACGGTTTCCTTGCCACCACTTATATTGGATATTGCAAAAGGTGGGGCGGCAGGTGGAGCTGTGTGGTCGAGGCATGATTCAACTGTGTCGTTTTGGCTAGGTCTAGTCAGAAAAATTGGCAGTGACAAGGGAATCAACATGTCAGCGTCATATTGAAAATCGCGTTTCTTGTCTTCTTTTAATGGCGCTACTAAAGTTGAGGATGCAGAAAAGCCATTTTCTTGGTTATCTTCACGGTCAGGTAGGTCAGTTGCGGAACATGCAGGTTGCGTATAATATGGCTCAAAATGCCTTCTGCTTGGCGAAGTCAGGGAAACTGGCAACAACAATGGAATCAAAATGTCAGCGTCATACTGGAGATCGTCTTTGTTGTCCATTTTTAACGCCGGTGCCGATGCCAAGGATGTAGCATTGTCATTTTCTTGATTATCTTGATGGTCAAGTAGATCAGTTCTAGAAGATACAGGTTGGGCATAACACGGCTCAGAATGCGTAGCTGCCGCGGCGTCTTCAGTTCCAACTGCATTCTCTTCGCTGATGTCCGCTTCTTTCGAAGTCTGGGCTTCTGGTATTTCGTGTCTCGGTAGCCCTGAAGGTGGTGAAGTAGAAAGACTACTGGCGGCGCTATCTTCAATATCAGATGCAGATTGTGTAGACGACGATGAAGAGTACGACTGTGTAGAGGACGACGACGAACAAGAACACGTGGTTTCGTCGTCGGTGTCAGTCGTCGTACTTTCGCTCACCGTTGATGATGTATCCTCGGACTCACATTTCTCAGCTTCGTTCAATCCTGATGCCAGAAATGGCAACGTATTCGATTCGTCGCTGGCAGAGTCGGCTGTCTCACCTTCGCTCATTGTGGGCGCTGATATGGGTGATAAAGGAAGGAAAGCTTCTGGGTGGTACTCAGGGTCTGCATACACGCCTTCACATGTTGCTGCTTTGGGAAGGAGGGCCAAAGAAAGAACATTTTCGCTTTCGCTATCGGAGCAAAGCTCGCCTTCGCTTAGCAACGTTAGCAGTGGCCGTGACGGTGAACGTGAGGTTACGGAACCACTGTGAGAAGGAGGACAGTAATCAACGATTGGTAAAAAGTACGTTGTCTTGATCCATTCGAGGACGTCCGTGGTGAGCTGCTTAACTGGCTTAGGTGCCAACGCTGCAGGCTCAGACTCCGAGGGCTGTGGAGTGGCCTTGATATTAGGAGGTAGCGATTCACGAAGCAGTGTCCTGGACGAGTCTTCTTCGTAAAGTTTTGAAGCGTCTCTATGATCTTCAGGAAAAGGCAGGTCGGAACGTGGGTTGTTCTGACTAGTGCTCTTAGTTGTACTTATTTCAGTGACACCAACCGGGACTGGCATCGTTTCTCGTGAAAGATCATCCTCAGAGACGTGACGCTGAGCTTCAGTACACGCAACAAGTAACGATTCAGTATTATGTTTAGGCGATGAGACATTTTCATTTCGAGTAGCAGTGCCCAGTGTACCATTGTCTTGCGAGTTGTCTTCCGTAACGAGAACGACTTCATCTACCTCTCTTGTGTGCAGGTCGTATTCAGCTTGATTAGCCGATGAGTTGGAATTAACTCCATTAAAAAGCTCTATGTAGCTGTCGCAAACTGTCAATGAAGAAGGTAGGGCTGCAGATAAGTTATTTCCCAGAGTGCTACTACCTCCACAGTAGCGAGTATCGTCAGCCACGACAGGCGTAGTGTCACGTGAAACAACGGCTTTGGAAACCTCAAGTGGCATGTGCGTATGTGTAAGCGGCGATTCAGCATTATTTTTAGGTGATGGTGCATCTTGATTTCGGACCACAGAGCTCGGTGCAGTATTGTCTTGAGGTGTCTCTTCCGTAGCGAGGACTTTGCTCACCTCTTCAATTCCTCGATCAGCGGATAAGTTCAAGTCAACTCCTGATACCGAAGGCAGGGCAGAAGGTAAGTCATTCTCACGCGTGCTTTCAGTTTCAATGAATTCATTATCTTTAGACGTGACCGGTACCGTGTCATGTGAAACACCATCCTCGGATACGTCACGCCATAGTTGAGTGCACACGAGTGGCGATTCAGGATTATATCGAGCTAACTTATTTTGATTTCCAATCGCAATGCTCAGTGTATCATCCTCTTGAGATATGCCTTCCGTAAGGAGAGCGACCTCACCTGCCTCTTTATTCTGAGGGTCGTATTGAGCTTGATCAGCTGAAGTGTGAGAATAAACTCCGCCACAAATTTCACCGGAGCTGTCCCGGGCTCCGGACACTAAAGAAGGCGGGGATGATGACAATTTGTTCTCACGAGTGCTATTAGCTCGACTTGTGTCAGTGTCAGCAGCTTTGAAAGGCATCGCGCCATGGGAAAGATCGTTTTCGAAAGCGTCAAGTAGTATCTGCATGCATGGTAGCAGCGATTCCTGATTACCTTTAGGTAGTGGTATATTCCCATTTCCAATCGCAGAGCTGAGTGTATCATTGTCTTGATATCCGTCTTTCGTAAGGAGGACGACATTATCTGTCTCTCGAATCAATTGATAAGCCGAATCAACTTCTGATAATGAAGGCGTGGCAGAATATAATGTGGTCCTTGCTTCTCTGAATTCAGCATCATTAGAGGTGACTGCCATCGTGTCATGTGAAACATCATCCTCGGAGACATCACGTTGAACTTGAGTGCAAGCAACAAATTGCGATTCAGGAATAAATTGAGGTGGCAATATACTTTGTTTTCGAATCTCAGTGCTCAGTGTATCATCGTTTTGAGACGTGTCTTCCGCCACCATAAAGAAATGATCTGCCTCTTGAAGGTGTGGGTCATATTGAGCTTGCTTAGCCGAGGAGCGAGAACTAACTTCATGACAATTCTGAGCACAGGTGTCACCAGCTTCCGACAATGAAGAAAGCAGGGTTGAAGATAAATCATTCTGGCAAGCGCTCTTTGCACCACTAAATTCGGTATCACCAATCGTGGTCGCCAACGTGTCACAAGAAACATCTTCGGAGGCATCGCGCCGTACTTCAGTGCATGCAACAAGTAGCGATTCAGGATTACGTTTAGGTGATAGCACGCTTTGTTTTGTCATAGCTGTGCTTAGTCGGTCCTCATCTTGAGACGTGTCTTCCGCAATGAGAACGACTTCATCTTTCTCTTTATTCTGTTGGTTGTATGCAGCTCCATCAGCCGATGACATCAAATCAACTTCACGAAAAATCTCTGAACAGACGTCGTGAGCTGTTGACACTGAAAAGCCCAGGACTGAAGTTGGGGTATTCTCACAAATGCTCTTAGCTTCACTTGATTCAGTATCATCAACCATGACCGGCATCGTGTCGTGTGAAACATCATTCTCGGAGGGCTCAGCTCCTATTCGCGCCCCGGCAACCGGCTGAGATTCAGGTCTGCGTTGAGGAGAGGACAGAGTTTGAATCGCTGAGCTCAGTGTGCCATAGTCCCGAGATTCGTCTTCCGCAACGAGAACGTGTTCAGCTGCTTCTTGACTCTCGAGATCATATTCAACATCATCCTCAGAGGGCTCAGTTCCTATTCGCGCCCCGGCAACCGGCTGAGATTCAGGTCTGCGTTGAGGAGAGGACACAGTTTGAATCGCTGAGCTCAGTGTGCCATAGTCCCGAGATTCGTGTTCCGCAACGAGAACGTGTTCAGCTGCTTCTTGACTCTCGAGATCATATTCAGCATCATCCTCGGAGGGCTCAGCTCCTATTCGCGCCCCGGCAACCGGCTGAGATTCAGGTCTGCGTTGAGGAGAGGACAGAGTTTGAATCGCTGAGCTCAGTGTGCCATAGTCCCGAGATTCGTGTTCCGCAACGAGAACATGTTCAGCTGCTTCTTGACTCTCGAGATCATATTCAGCATCATCCTCGGAGGGCTCAGCTCCTATTCGCGCCCCGGCAACCGGCTGAGATTCAGGTCTGCGTTGAGGAGAGGACAGAGTTTGAATCGCTGAGCTCAGTGTGCCATAGTCCCGAGATTCGTGTTCCGCAACGAGAACGTGTTCAGCTGCTTCTTGACTCTCGAGATCATATTCAGCATCATCCTCGGAGGGCTCAGCTCCTATTCGCGCCCCGGCAACCGGCTGAGATTCAGGTCTGCGTTGAGGAGAGGACAGAGTTTGAATCGCTGAGCTCAGTGTGCCATAGTCCCGAGATTCGTGTTCCGCAACGAGAACGTGTTCAGCTGCTTCTTGACTCTCGAGATCATATTCAGCATCATCCTCGGAGGGCTCAGCTCCTATTCGCGCCCCGGCAACCGGCTGAGATTCAGGTCTGCGTTGAGGAGAGGACAGAGTTTGAATCGCTGTGCTCAGTGTGCCATAGTCCTGAGATTCGTCTTCCGCAACGAGAATGCGCTCAGCTGCTTCTTTAATCTCGAGATCATCTTCAGCTTGATTATCAGCGCAGTTTGAATCAGCTCGACGAGAAAACTCGATACGACTGTCATGAGCTCCTGGCAACAAGCCTACAATGTAGCCTGTACCACTGTAGTCTTCTTCGCTCTCCAAACCTCTCGCCCAACATTGACTAGACCTTTCAGGCACTGGAGAGACCGTCACTGTGGAAGATGTATCTTTGTACTTTTCCTCCTCGTCGTTGTGCGATTGGGCAGCTTGAACGTGCAGGGACTTCTGTGATAATGACTGATTGCGGTCTTCAATCGCAGAATTTGGGGCTTGGTCGTCTCGAAAGCCATGTTCGGTAGCGCTATTGGCTCCGGATACTTTCTCGATATTTGGCTCAAGTTCAAGCTGACTGGTCGAGAAGAGGGACTCAATTTCACGAAAGCGCTCAGCGTAACCGTAGCGTATTCGTGGCAACGAGGTAACCGCACTGCCTGCACCGTCCTCGTCATCTCTGTCGCCTGAACATACGGCCGAAAAATTGCTATCTGTTACTGTTTCTGGGCAGATTCTCTCAGAAGAAGGCGTGCCTGTGTGCCCGTTCTCCTTATGGTCGCTTGCGATTATAACTGGCTCAGCAGTACGTGATAGCGATTCCCGACGGCAGTTGTCAGCTGCAACCACAACGTCCAGGGTTTCGCCTTTTTCGGGCGTGTTATCCAGAATCTGAATGCATTCGGTTGCGTTCCTACCCACTTGTTCATCTTGAGGTTCGTATGCCGATAAGCTCAAATCACCTTCTAGAGGGGGCTCGGGGGCACTGTCATGGACGTCTGGTGACGAGGCGATCGTGATGCACTCGCCATCGAAATAGCTCCGAGGGGGCTCAGGGGAACTGTCACAGACTTCTGGCGCTGGCGATGGAGCACCCGGGAAGCGCACACCCTCCAAATAGATGTTTTCGTTGTATAAAGCGCCAGTCGAACAATGGAGAGCCTTTACAGATGCCGGAAAGAGCGCCTCGGTGGAACATGCGGCCCTGTAATCTTCACCGTCGTAATGCGCACGGCAGCCTGCCGTAAGCACCGATTCACGAGCGTGTGTTGGCGGTCCATCGACGAATTCTTCGTTTCCAAGCCTACTGTTTCGTGTTTCCTCGTCTGGAGACTTCTTCTCCGTAGCGGAAGCGGCTTCAAGTTCATCCGCACTCACTACCTCGTATTCGAACTCGTATACCGATACTTTCGGTTTCTCTGCACCTGTCTCCTCGACTGAAGCGTTGCGAGCTTTCGGGAATAAAGAGGCGATTGCGCTGCGCACACTTGGGACGTCATCTTGCCCGTCTACCACAAGGATGAAACTGTAAGCTTTCCTTCGAGTAGCCGAGGAGCTCGCTTCAGTGGAGCATCCGCTCGCACATTTTGCTTCCGCAGCGATGTGCTCACTGGCGCCTGCGACAAGCAAAGCGTCAAGAACATGCGATGGGATGCCGTTGGTGCTGTCTTCATTCCTTACTGCAGAGCTCGGGTCACTATACGTGCCCTCGGTGCTGTCTTCGTTCCTTACTGCATTGCTCGAGTCGCTACAGATCTCGACATTTTCGGGGGACGGATCAGTTTCAATCGCTTGGTCATCCTGTGGCTCGTATTCGAGCTGGCGTGTATGTGCGTGCACTTCCTCGTCGTTGAGGCAGACGCTCCGTTCGGCCCGGCTCTCCTCTTCCAGAGCATCGTCCGTAGACTCGAGGCTGTCCGACTCTGAATCGTAGTCACCTCGGAAGGTAGGACCGAGGTACTCGAGGCTTATCTCTTCGTTGCCCTCAAAGTAGAGCCCGTAAATCGAACGGCAGCGCGGAGGTCGCGCGTCTTGCCCGAACTTGACCGGAGTGGAATGCTGAGGAGGCTCTGACGTGTCCCGAGAAAGGGCGTTCTCGCGTCGTTCCAAAATTTCATCCGAGAGCGGGAGGAACGAAGAGGAATCGTTGTCGGCAGCGACTTGGTTCTCTGCGCTGCACTCGCTAGGGCTGCCGAATGCGCTGAGCAGTTCGCTGAGAATTACGTCCGTGTATGGAGGCTCGAAGTCTTCCATCTCAGGCGGGTCTTTTTCTGGCTTCCGAGGTTCAATCCGCCTACCTGCAATGCGAGAAAAATGCCGAGAGAGAGAGAAAGAAAGGTTAAACCTAGCGCTCTGCACGCAGAGCTCACAGAGGGCGTGAGTGAAATGTGAAGCGTGCTACTACAGTCAAACCCAATTATACCGAATCCTGTTAAACTACACGCACGCATCAATACGCAGAACATACCCTGAACACTGCGAAGCTGTAGCGAGAATGCGCATCAAAATGTTCGGTTAGATCGAACGCAGAACCGCCGTCCAGATTCGGTATATAACCACCTGGCGCGCACCACCGTGGGAGAAATAACGAGTTTTGCTTCCTTCTTCGCGTGCGCAATGGCTTTAATTCCGGTGCCGCGATCTAAGATGTGCCATGCTTACACCGGCGCGAAAAAAAAGAAAAAAAAAGAGAGAGAGAGAGAGAGAGAGAGAGAGAGAGAGAGAGAGAGAGAGAGAGAGAGAGAGAGAGAGAGAGAGAGAGAGAGAGAATGCAGGTCCAGCACACATCTTGGAATCTATGTGAAGCGGAGCTTTTGTGAAGCGGTTAATGAAATGTAATCAATTTGCTCGCTTCATTCCCGCGTGTCTGGTGGAAGCGAAATCGGCGCGAGCATGTCCCGCACCCCTGCTACGCAATGCGACAACTCTTACTCTGCCTTGTATTTCTTAGTTTCCTTTTAGTTATTGTAAACGTACCACCCACTTTGTCAATTTCCCGTTCTGGCCATGTACCGTAGTATGGAAACCATCGTCAGCGCACCGCATCACCTCAAAGAGGTATAGTTGGCGTTGTCACGGTAGCAGCATGCGTGCGGCTGTGGCCTAACCTTTAAGAAAGTAGGCTTACAAAAGTTTGCTCTGTTGAAGAAATTGTTCTCTTCAAGACGTATGTTTGCTGTAGTGAGTATATTTACGTATCATTTCATTAAGCACTGTATAAGATAATAATTAAAAAAATACAAGGCCAGAAGCTGGGACACCTACGAGGGTCGTATAAAGATGGTAGTACTGTCCTGACAGCTATTCGTCAAGACAGAAGCAGCAGCCACGGTTACGAATGTACGGGAGGATTCGCAAGGAAAGCTTCAACTACTAAAAAAAAAAAAAAGAAATCGGCACAACCCATGTCGCGACGACTGTCGCCTGTAATGCGATTAGCATTGAAGCAATGCAGCGCGACACAACGTTTTGTCACCGCCGGAACCCGTCACGTATGAGGCGTGTATCGCAGCGGAGACTCTTCTTTCGCGAAGAAATTTTTACGAATACAAAGTTATCCGCTCACATTCAGATTCGCATTGTCATTTGCCATTCCCACCAAAATTTTGATCTCGGTGGAAGTTACAGCCCAACCAGTATAGCGGGCTCAATCCTTCGTCGTTCGTAAAACGCAAGTTAAATCGTTCCGGAGCGATTGCCTGCGTAATTAACTGCCAAATCCACAATTAAACCATTGAACTTTGCCTGTACATCACCCATAACCTGCCCCACTACTTTCGCCAAGTACAAACAAGGTACACGCCTTGGTTAGTTCCACGAGGCTACTGATGAAACCTAGCGCTAACCTCGAACTAAGCATGAAAATAAATAGAGAAAGAATACTGAGTAATAATTTGCTACACTTTTAAATTAGGAGCCAGAAGTTGAGCTTCCTCCACGAATTACCGCTAACGTGGCCCCCATTTACAAGCGAATATGAACTCGGTGTAACGTACAGCTATAATCCGAAACGGGGAAACACGCATTGCAGATAACGCCCGCATAGCTCTCAAGTACTTGCCAAACAAACTTTTCACAAATTCTGCGTTTAACTGACGGTCTTGAAACCTTGCCCGCACGTCACCTATAACATGCTCTTTATTTTCTCGAAATGTCAACATTGTGGCAGGTCGAGTTTTTTCAGGACACCGGGCAAACGATCTGCGCGATTCGTGAAATACGCCTGCAGCGTTCTAGAGCGCTTGCGCAATTTTCTACAAAGACAGTAATTAATGTACGTGGTTTAAATTTTTGCAGTATATACGTCCATCACAAGATCTTGCCCATTTCGGCGAAATATAAAAGACGCGCCTCGTTTTGTTCACCAAGGATACAGAGAAAACCAAATACGCGCCACTTATGACGTGCGAAAATAGGGAGCAAACGGGCATTTGGTAGATGTTGTCAAAGCACGTAATTAACAAACACACTTCAGCTTTTCGGTATACATCACCCATAACATGGCCTCCATTTCCTCGAAATATGAAGTTAGCGTCACCTTTTGTTTTCGCACAACAGCGGATAAACTATGTAAGCGTTTGATATAACGCACAAAACGATTGTGTAGGAATTTTCATGTGGCAACTACATAACCCCTGCTGTTCAAAATTTTCCTGCACCTTACCCCTATAACGTACTCTCAATTTCCCCTAAATATAGAGCCGGCGAATGATCTAGTTCTCTTAGGACACCGTGAAAACACACATTTATGGTGTGCGAGCGCTTCTACACTCGCACATACAGTTTCACTTCAAAACGGGACAACTAGAGGTCATTTCACTGCGATAGCCATTGTATGGACACCCGAAGCGAATTTCGACATCGTCGTCGGCGTTGCCATGAGTCTCCGCATATATTGAGGTATATATAAATATATATATATATATATATATATATATATATATATATATATATATATATATATATATATATATATATATATATATATATATATATATATATATATATATAGGCTATATGCTTGTACATGCAGTATAGCGCATGCCTTTGATCTTAGATCATCTAAGACTATTAAATATTATAAGTACAAAACAATACCAGAGCTAACACTTGGAAGTGATGCAACTTTACTGGCGCGGCTCTTTGCGGGCAGCGTAGTGGCCCTCGTCAAATGCCAGTTCAGGCCCTACATGGTGTGTTATAGCTTTTAAAGGGACCAGAGATTTTAGCGCACCTGTGTATGTCGCGTCCGCGTTATCCAGGTCCACGTATAGTCGGGACATCGTCCGAGAAGTTCCAGCGCATCGCAGTCAGAGCGTCGCATTGAGGCGAAACTGTCAATTTTTTTTTCAGCTAAACAAAAAACGCGAAAATGCGGAACCTCCACAGCTGACCGAAAGCGTGTATTCAACAGAACTCAATAACTATATAGTGAGTACGATCATAAGCTGTATCACACAGAAATGAGAAATCACCCCCCCCCTCCCCCCACCCATGAAATGTAAGAATATCCAGACAACCGTGCATTTCCGTTAAATTGACACTCGCCGTCACGATCATTTGTTAGAGAAGTAATAGGAGCCGTTTACAGCAAAACACTAATCGTGCTACTTTAAAAATGACACTTTGAGGCTCTACATGTAAAATAAAAATCTAGCCATTGAATAGTAACTTTGAAGTTGTAGTAGCGAAAAACCACCTCGACCTTTGACCAAAGCGCAAACTTGCCACCGAATCGCAAAGCACGTCCGCAGTGCAGTGAAAACGAGGGCGCAGGAGTGTTCTCCTAACTACAGGTGGGAAACCAATTTCTGGGCGAGCACAATAACACAAAAGGAGTGGTATCTGCCCAAGAGACATTGAAGAGATACAGTGACTACTACAAGATGAGCTAATATGTAGGAGTAACGCATAGAGGCTCAAAACACGAACGAAACGTGATACCCCAGATTCCTGGGTACGACACCAGTGTGTATTGCCTGGATAGCGTGGCCTCTTTATTTAGCAATGGCAACTCAGACGGCCCTAATCCGTGCAACGTAGAACGATGGAAATGTGTCTTGCAAGCACAGCGGCTGCAAATGCAAAGCTTACTTTAGGTGCGCGGATCCACTAGCAACGAACCTCGTCAATTCTTGATGACAACAGTTAGGACGGGAGGAGACTTTGTTCTAATAAATACGTTCAAACAACAACTATGCCGTATCTGAGTAGTTCCTTGCAACACTGTAGAAGCTGCATGCATTATAGCCACTAGGAAGAAGGCCGAGTGCCCCTCGAGATGTGCTCATCGCACCGCGTCGTCTGCTCAGTATCTGCTTGCCATCATGTCGGTACAAGCTCCAGGGTTGGTGGATTAACACAAAAAATGTTTTCACTCCGAAACCATGAGCAGCGTTTACATGCATGCAACAGCGGGGCTTCTCCGCCTCTACGCATTCCCTTCAGTTACCTTGCAGGCTACTTAGCAAGTAGTAAGGGCGAATGCCTTTATAAATGTTTACCTGCGCCACAGCGTCTGCATGGCGTCTACTTGGCGTTGGTTCGCTACCGTCATTACATCCCATGCTAGAGCGGGGTAGTAAATTAATGATGCAGTGCACAATTAGGATTTTATAGCGTTCCGCATCGTCAACGCATCACCAGTGCTAATGCTTTGGCGCCATCTGCTAACTGAAAATCGAACCAGTTTTACGGCTCAGCGCCGTGTCTGTGGTCCGAACAACGTGAAAACAAACAGCTGATGTCAATAATCGCGTCGAAACATACCTAATGCTTTGACCTCGCTTAAGATAAAACTTACCGATGACGAATTTTGCAGCTCGTTTCTTTCTGACAGAGTGGAGAGCCTGTAACAAGCGCGAATTTCGATCGAAGAGGGTGGTTCGCGCTGTATGGACACTGTCATGTTGCTTGGTGATCACGGTCACGACCTACTGAACTCCAGACCTGCACAGATTTCCGTGCTCCAGCACACCTGGTCTAATTCACTACCCATTTTGCCGCTGCGGGCAGAACGTACGAGCGGAGTGGCGCTAGTGTATGAAACTCTATGGCGCTAGTTACAACCTGTTCGCTGTGGTCTGCTTCTGCGATCTGTTCCAGTGCTCGTGCCGCTATTTCGGCACGTTTTTCACCGGCTGTTTAGGCGATCGAACGATTATGAAAAACGCCGTTTATCACATCGTACGTACGTAATTATGTGGACCCTCGACAACGAAGCAAAAAACCCTGGGCAGCTATGTCAATGGCCTTATCAGTACGTTTGTTATGATACGCAAATATTTGTGGGGTAAGTGTAGCTGGCAGTGCGTACGAGGCCATCAGTTTCTCGTAGTATGATGTACAGACAACTGCAATAAGTTTTACGAGCAAAAGAGTCGGCAATCCACAACGACAACGTCTACGGTGCGTGTGTTTGCTCTTGCTATTCTTATCTCGTCTCTTTCTGCATTGTAGTAACTGAGAATTGCTACTTCGCTTATGATCGCAATCGTAGTCGAGATGTTCCCTGTCCAGAAGTTGGCGCAATAGAAGCATTGATTCTAAGTGACGCATCATGCACAACCTTAAACAGTGTAGACTCACCAGTTTCATAAAAGCTTCGAAATGCATATATGACGTGCCGAACAAGCCCGTAAACTATCACTGTATCGGTTAATTCTTTTTCTTGTGTGTAGCGGCGCGAAATTTCTGCATATCTCGTGTACTGTTTTACAAGTTATCACATACCACCACATTGAGTACACTTAAACAATTTTGACATAATGGCTGTTTTCGTAAGAAATTATACATACGCTAGCAGTCCGCCCCGGAAGAAGAGCTGGCGCGCAGATTCGAACGCCGCCCAGACGCCCGCCGAGTAGCAGACGAACACGTTATAACAGCGCCACTTACGGCCACCGGTTGAACGAGAGTTGGAGCACGCGGCTCCCATGACATCTGTGCAGGTCTGGAGTTCCAGTAAGGTCGTGATCACGCTTAGGGTGGCTATTACGTTTGTTTACAGAAGGCAACTGCCACAGTAATTCTCACTATACGACGTGCATGCGCAAAGGTCACGTCACGTATCGCTGTGCCATATCATGTCGCGAGCACAAATAATTCCTCTATCTCTATTTCTCGATTTCTATTAATCTGCTAGTCACCCCCGGAGCTATATTCCTCTGCGATAGCACACTGCCTGTACATGCCTCGTACCTTCGGCAGTGCAGCAAGGCACCTGCGTGACGAAGTACAGCAGTGGTTCCACGCTACCTGTGGGAGCTCTCACCTGTACATAAGGCCGCTGCAGTACAACCGAGTACGTCCGGAGTGCGTGCATATTTTGCAGCATCATGGCCTCCTATATACACTTTCTAAGTGTATATAGGAGGCTGTGGCATGTGATTCGTGCAGATTGATGAGCGCTATTCGCCTACGTGAACACTGATCGGCGCCGGCTCCCGCGTCTCTCGCGCTGGAACGGCGCCCGTACCCCACCTCCCCTCTCACGCGATATATGAGCTCGACCAGCTCGGCTCACGTCCTCATAACACCACCTCTTTGTTATGCTCCAACGCAAGACTGGAACAAAATAGTTTTGGCGCATAATTTCAAGTGAGAATTACTAACCGCCGGGAAGGACATCAGTACTGGAAGCGGGGCGGTCCTTCGAAGGCCGTGAGCACAAACATAAAGGCGTCGACTGCGATGACTCCGGGTTCGATCATGCGGGCACCTGGATCTTGATTGGCTTGGCAGCAAACGTCCCTGTGAAGTGATGATGATGACCTTAAAGACAGCGGCGCATACAATAAAGCCGATGCATACGCAACTGTATAACCGGGGGGATTTGTATGAATGTTTTGTCTTTGAAAATAATAAATATAAACTTAGAACGAAGAGAAAAGCGCCGGAACAGAAAAGACAAAAGAAAGAATTGAAGAGGCTAAGTTGGTGGGGAATTTCAAAGGAGGTTTTCTAATGCGTCACATGTTGAATTCATCTCGCGTGTCCCAGCACGCATGCTTTTGGAAGTAGGAGTCTGTAGGACAGGAGTGCTGCGAGAGTGGGCCAGGCTGTTTCGGTGGGATTTACAAAGTAGCTCTCCTCAGGGAAGAAGAACGACGACAGTTCAGTAAAGAAATAATCAATTGCTTCTATTTTATGAAGAGCAATCGTCGGAACATTTCGCTCTGCTGATAGCTGCCTTCGTGCCTTCCCCCGCCCGTCTTGCCTGTCTCGCCATCTCGCCTAGGGAGCTAACGCGAGTTGCAGTGCGGCACCACTAGATGGTGCAGCTTCTACGTAGATTGTAGGGAGTACAAAGGCGTCTACGCTCCCTAGCAGAGTGTGATCCAGTTCTTTCGATTGACCGCTTGGGCTGTCGCGCTCGGTGCCATCGGTTGGTGAATGTTTCCGCCTTGCCATGATTCTGTGGCTGGTTTCAAAAACACATAGCGCTTTCAAGGTAGACCCAAAGGACCTCTGTTTCTAGCGCAAACGTTCAGCCTGCCTTTCTTGTCCTACCTGCTAGCCCGCTTGTCTTTGTCAATGTGTGTATGGCCCCGAGTCCATCCCGAGTAGACGAGAAAGTTGAAGAGCGCCAGCAGCACCGCGCAACTTCGAAACGACGCCGTGTGGCCAAAATCGTGGCCGCTTCCGCAGCGCGCGCGCCGTGAAATCTCCGAGGCCACGCTTGATTTGTCGTGACAGATTTGTTACCTCGAGTGACCGCCGCACTTGCCCCGTTCTCCTGGATTCGCCATGGCTTCTGTTGATATATGAATCAAGCCTCTTACTTAGAAAATAAAGTTCGGGATCGTCGCGTGCCTCGCATAACTATAATGCCACAGTGCGCGAACTTGCATGTTCCACAGTGCATGTGAATGCCGCCAGGCGAATAATCCCAAGGTATACGTCGTAATGGGTAATCGTTTTAGTTGTCGTATACAGCGTCGCTATCCAACCACCTTCACAGCGTGGATTGAAGACCGTATTTTTTTATATTTTCTTTTCTTGTTGCGACAGTATCTATGCAGACGCTCGCGAGGCGTCTTTTCGCCGTCGCCGTCATCGCTGCGGTGATGTCACGGTAGATGCGCGGTTCGCGCGTGGAAGAAGGTCTGCAGTAGCGCGACATGCGCGCAGTGCTATTGGCTGCAAAACAACGAAGCCGAGTGGACGCGCCGTCAGGTTCCGCTAAATCGCCTTTGCAGGTGCGACTGCTTGCGTGACGCGTGCGTCTGAGCGCGCGCCGCTGCCGCTCCAACGTTGGAGAAGCGGCAGACGCTCCGCCCCTACGCCTGTCAGGCTATGACGCGTCTGTCAGACATCCTCCGCCTTCCGACTCGAGGCGCCACCCATATGGTACTCTCCCCAACGACCGCAAAGCAGGCGCGAACGCTAGCCGACGGGGGATGGTAGGAAAGGGCTATAGGAGAGGGCGGTGAGCGGTCGAATCGGCCGCATTCGACATCCTCCCTCTTTCTCTATCATCTTTCACTGTCCACTTGCCCTCCCCTGAAGACGCTTCGCCGTGCTTCCTCACGGGTTGCACAATCAAGCGTCATTCCTTCCTTTGGATAACTGTCATTATCATCATTGAAAAATATAGAGGCGCTGGTGCTAACAAACGCGAGCGTTCTTGCTGTGTGCATACGGTGGTCTGAGCCATAGGATTTCCTACAATTATTATTGTATGAAACTATGAAACTATATGGCCTGAGCGGACCGACAGTAAAGTTCGTGGTGCAAACGCTTACGGTTTTCCTTTGGTCTCATCTCGTGCCCCACCGAGCTGCGACGCTTGCAACGCCTCTGGCGGCATGCCTGGTCACGCCTAATAGCTGCCAGAGGGCCATGACGTTGCATGAATCACACTGATCTATAGAAGACCGTGGCGCTTAATTCGCTGTATATGCTGCGCAGCAGGTCTAAGCGGCCTCCCGTGCTGCGTCGCGCCAATATGTCGCCTCTTGTTGTTAGATCCATAGGTTCAGTTCTACACTAATCTTGCTTTCGCTTTCAATGCTTCGTCCTACGGGGGAAACGGCCCATTTTATTTCATTGCAAAAGAGATAAAAATAAAGCGCTTGCGGTGTCGTCTTCTCGTCTCGTGTACCTGTCTACGTTTTGCGCTGTTAACACCAGGACGAAAAGCAACAAGCCCAAGCTGCTGTTCTAGCCAAATGGAGCGGTAACCTGACGAGATCTGCGAATGTGGAAAAGTAGAGATTTTATTCTCCTCGCGTTCGGTTTCGCCTTCTTTAAAACACGCGGTCTCGCGCGGCACGGGCGTGGGCGGTAAAGTGTTTGTTATATATGGCCGTGAGGACGCGTGCTTGTTGTAAGCCGCAGCACTTACCCTGTATGAGGAATTCGCCAAGCAGCAGGAGATCTCTAACTGATCGTTTCAGGTATACGGACACTTGAGACGCGTTCGCGTCGTCTGAGCTGCCTTCGTCGTGCTGTCAGGGTATAGAAGGCGCACGCGCGGCCCTTGCGTGGAGGGGCAGAAAGCTTCCAGAAACGCGCATTGCGTTTGTCCGCAAAAAAAAAAAAAAAGGGAAGACTAAGTAGACGCTCCAGCACTCTCCGCTCAATTGGATTTGCAGAGTGGACATGAAGCATTGCGCGCACGAACACTAGCGTTCCTGCATTCCAGCTACGTGCACATACCGCACCGTGTTGCACAAGATGGTCCCCTCGTGTGTGTTTGTTTGTGTGTGTGTGTGGGGGGGGGCGGTGGAGAATTGGTTGCCGAATAGAGAGCAAAATTCAATAGAGGCTCACTTAAGTGATTCTATAGAAGAAATGCCTTCCTCGTTCATCGCCTTGTGTTTGCAAAGGGTCTGCTATAACGCACGAGGGAGCTTCACGTCTTCATCTCGCATTCCTAAGGCATTTGCCGGAAGTCTGGTGGAATCGTAGAGTTTCTTACTATATTACTTAGAGGGAAATCTGGCGCTGCTGCGCTGTGGTATGCATGGAAATGCCGGCATATTTTAACTTCGGATTGGCATCGTTCTCGGAGAGCCACGACACCTTGAAGACGCGCCTGGCAAGCACCGTTACGTCTGTGGCAATGATTCATTGTCTACTAAAACAGCACGTAAAAGGCTGTTCTAGCTTTATTATTACACAAAAACGTGTTTGTTTATTCATGAGAACTTGTTATTTATATGTAGAATTATATGAAGCGCAAAAAGTATCAGCGGGCCGCTAAAGTTGGAGGACAGACGACAAGATTCGCGCTCGCTTTGGAGCAGTTTGTCGTCTGTTGCTTTTCTTCGCTTGGTTATGCATTGCAGGTGAGTAAACTTCATGCGAAGATGCAATATGGGTGAATGAAAACCTTTTATGAAGATTTTGCTTAAAGAAACCGTTATGATATTCACACCAACTTAGAGTCTAATCTCTAAACAGACGCTATATTTCTATATTTTGCAAAAGCGTTCGGCAAGGTACCACAACAACGTCTATTGCTAAAACTTACTCTTGCGAAAATTAGTTCTGACATTTTGCGATGGATCGAAGCGTTCTTAACAAAGTGATCTCAGTTCGTTAGAGTTAACAACCGCGCATCAAACCCTTTACAAGTGACTTGCGGTGTACCGCAAGGATCTTTTCTTGGGCGCCTACCGTTCTTAATGTATATTAATGACTTACCCCTTCACATGTCTTGCAAACTTCATTTGTTCGCAGACGACTGCGTCATTTGTCGAACAATTACCAGTACATCTAATCAAGACTTACTTCAGGAGGACATTAACTGTTTACAGCTATAGTGCGACTGTTCGTTAATGAAACTTAATCCGAAGAAGCGCAACTTGATGGTATTTTCTCGTCGGCGCGATCCATTTCCTTACAAACCGCCGTGGTTGCTTAGTGGCTATGGCGTTGGGCTGCTGAGTACGAGGTCGCGGAATCCAATCCCGACTACGGCGGCCGCATTTCGTTGGGGGCGAAATGCGAAAACACCCGTGTACTTAGATTTAGGAGCACGTTAAAGAACCCCAGGTCGTCGAAATTTCCGGAGTCCTCCACTACGGCGTGCCTCATAATCAGAAAGTGGTTTTCGCACGTAAGACTCCATAATTTAATTTTTAAATGTAATTTCCTTACAAATACACAATCAATAACATTCCCGTGTGTGCTTCGCAGTCTTACGATTACTTGGGTGTGACTATGTCTGACGACTTATCCTGTCGAACGCATGGCACTGAGGTCATTTGATCTGCTAACGAATCACTGGGTTTTCTCGAGCGTCATCTAAAACGCGCCCACAAACCGGTTAAACTACTGGACTACCAGTCGATAGTCCCACCGAAACTGGAATATGCATCCGCCATATGGAATCCGCGCCACACATACCTCGCAAATGCACTCGAAGCCGTTAAAAACCGCGCCGCAAGGTTCATTCATTCTAATTATTCATATGACGTGAGCATATCTTAAAAGAAGAATTGGATTTACTTCCTCTTTGTACCCGACGGTGCATTGCAACCTTTTCACTTTTCCACAAATTTTATCGCACCTCGCGTAATCAACTACCAGATATCCTCCCCGTAACCCGAACATTTACACTTACACGGTACACTTTTTAAGTGGGCCGCCCTCGCATGCGCACTGTTAGCTTTCTCGCCGCATTCTTTTGCCATGCCGCTGCAGATTGGAACAACCTGCCCCACCAACTCATCGCCATTATTTGCCCTTGTACGTTTACGGAGAGTTCCACTGCATACTTTTTACAATGAACCTAACACGTTAGCGCACTTATCTGCTCGTGCAATTTTAGTTTGTATTATTTGGCTCTATATATTTGTACTGACGAATTTAACACTATAGCTGATCATGTAGTCTTTTCTCCCTTTCTTTCTGTTCTTGTTTCCATGTTCAAGTATGTATTATGCAAAGCATGTAATGATGTATTTCCACCCCTTATGTAGTTACTACTATCAAAAGGCCTTTAAGGTAATGAAGTGAAATGAAGTGAAATTTGTGTAGCCACGTCCACATTTTAGGCGAAGCCTCTTACAACACAAGCCAACACAAGCATCGCAGACACATATATATACCGTGATTCCCCTGACGGCGTAGAGCCTCTTAGGAAACTCCCATGGACGGTGGCGCCAGATTTCCCTCTAGCTGTTACAGTGAGAAACTGTATGCGTGGCATATCTTGGTGACACTTTAACACCAGCTTTGGCGGAAAAATTGATGGTCTCGATTGCTAGACTAAACCCAGCTGTAACTACATTGCAGCCCAACCACGTTAATTGCAGTGATGGCACAGAAGGTATAGAAACTGCCAAGACCAGACCTAAATCGACGAAAACTTCAGCGGCAAAATACGCTACCACCAGTTCGTGCAATTTATGGTGCTCCCGGAGCACACTGCGAACGCTTTTCATTGTGTTGGATGCGTCTTGGCTACATTAGCTTATTGTATGAGGCATCAGGATCGAAATCAGATTTTATCACCAAATACATTCGAACTGGCAAGATAAGATTTCCTAATTGTTTTTTTCACATTGACTTCTATT
This sequence comes from Dermacentor albipictus, assembly GCF_038994185.2. NCBI lineage: Eukaryota > Metazoa > Arthropoda > Arachnida > Ixodida > Ixodidae > Dermacentor > Dermacentor albipictus. The sequence goes on along the minus strand of NC_091825.1, from coordinate 134,060,942 downwards.
TGCTTCCATTGTTACAGGCAAACCCTGAAACGAGTTGGAAAATTTTTAGGGTCATATAAAGAGAATATAGAACCCAGAAATATGTACTTGCCTGCCGGCTTAAGAACGAGAAAGTTGGATACTCACGGTCAAGCTCTTCGGGAGAAAGATGCCACCAGATGCCTCACAAACGAATGAACGCGTCAAATGCTTGATTATTTTTTCCAATATCACTCTTTCTTTGCTATCAGGTCGTGAGTAGGCGTGTTTGTTCAATATTAATGTGTGGGTCTGCACACTTTCGTAGGTCGCATTTAGGTGCACGTTGCCTATTAATTAATGACCATACTCCACAAAGACTGTAAATTGCAGCCGGTTGGTAGAGGCAAGCGTTGTTGTGTAGATTGTTTTGTTTATGGAAAGGAAGGTTCGGCGTTTACTACACATATCGCTATGTGCAGTATGCGGAGATGTAGTTCAGGTGGGCATGGGGCCCGGACTATTGCCTGTATAAACACATTGTTGTTGTTTCTTTTTTTTTTCTTTTTGCGCCGACAGTCACTGCGTCGTCGTCGTCGTCGTCTAGGCACATTACCGACGTCCAGTATAGTTTGACTGTCTCCTAAAAAAAAAAAAGACATGCCACGCACACAATTTGAACACTGTGGAAGCACATCTTTGAACGGCTACGCTGATAAAGTCTGCTTTTGCGCGCTGTTCTGGCGTTCTACCTGGCCTAGCACCTAATTATGGGCACTATGGCTTCACATAAAGGCCCTCGTCCGTACCAGCAACTTCGGCATCACGCAAGCGCGCGGACGTAGAACACGGCACACACGCAGCAGTAAGACAGAGGAGATGACGTGGCAACTTTGGTCGCACTTCTTCAAAGGTGTACCTGCCACGTTTAGTTAACCCTAAATGTAATATATTTGTTGCGCATTAAGATCGCTGTATCTTATTCTTAGTTGCATATTTTTTACGCCGAATGAATGTGTCTCTCTCTGGTAATATTTTCTTTTATTGCGATAGCAATTATATGGACACTCCGAGCGCATTTCTTCACCGTGAAATCCCGTATAAAGTCCAAAGACTATAAATGTGTCGGCCCGCGCTGTACACTGTATGTGCGAGTAAAAGCATGCGAGGATGTGCCGGCGACCGCTGCTCAATCTCGCGCACGCACTGGAGGAAAGTGGGGAGGAAGCGCGCCGTCTTCCGTCGCGCGCTAGGCTTCAGGCCTGGGAGGAGAAGGTGGCGCGTTCTACTCCGGACCGCTGTACATTGAAAACCATTTGCGACAGGGAAAGAGTACGCCGCGCGCTGTGTTTTCGCGGCTTAGTTCGCGTCGATGCGAGACGCAGCGTGAAGGTGTGTTCGCTCGCTGCTCCTGCCGCGCTTTCTCACTCCAGTGTTTTGACGGCGAGTTTACGCGGTCATCGAGAGAGATGTGTTCATGTTTGCTTGTCCGCGCGTTACACCATGCTTGTTAATTTAGTGAGAATACCAATGTTTACAGGGTTATAAGTCCCATAAACCTACTATTTTTACTTCGTATAGCTGTCCACTAATTTGCTATCGCAATCGATGCTAAGCTTTTAGGGCGAAATTGCGAATTTTTTTCAGTGCTCCAATGATGTATGTATACAGTGTGAACTAGGGTGTTTTCGGCATTCTAATTCGAGACCGTGTGTAAGTCTCAAAAACTTTCAAAGCACGACAGTTTATTGCCTTTTCGCAATATAACACGCTAACTTTCATAAACGAGAAGAAAGGGGGTTAACCGAGGGGCCCCATTTATTTAGTCATATCGTAAGAAGCCAACAAACACTGACACCAAGGGCAACATAGGGGAAATTACTTGTGCTTCATAAATGAAATAAAGAAACGATAAATTAATGGAAACTAAAGTGGATGAAAAACAACTTGCCGCAGGTGGGAACCGAACCCACAACCTTCGCATTTCGCGTGCGATGCTCTACCAATTGAGCTACCGCGGCGCCGTTTTCATGAGCTGCCGCGACGCTAACTTTCATGACACTTGGTGAACGGGTGGAAAGTATACTTGCCTGCATCGGCATCCTATGGTGCCGCTTCCAGCACAAGTCATCCTTAGGCTCTTGTTCAGCAAAGAAAGTAAGTTCCAAGAGAAAAAGCCCACTAGTCTTTGTAGGAGGACCTATAATGAAGCAGCAAATGTTTTAACCTTACGTAATCAAGACCCATTATCACAAGAAAGTCTGTACACTAGTTTTGTACGCTAGTTCGTACTATTCTTAAGAGCAGTTGTCAGGCATATCGTAATTTTGTACAGCTCTCCAAATTTTTTCAATAATGTCGCGGGATCGAGATAGCCCAGCATCGATGCTCGCACAGGAAGAGGCTCTGCGCCCCCGCATACCGCTGCTTTTGCAGATGTGCATTGTGACAAAGCGCTGACTGTGGTGTCGGTCGATGCTCTCGCGAGATTGTTAAAAACTTATACATATTATTAGCAAAATGACCTGTCAAAGGCAAATAGCCCTTACCTAACGAAATACTTTGTGATTTCGGCCCCAGGTAATTCTCTTTACTGCATCCGAACTACAAACATTGACATGGCTAGAGTCCATCAGAACTCCGATACTGGCGCGCGAGCTTTGCAAAGCATTTGTTGAAGTTTGCGAACTGTCAAAGCAGCTCACCGTATATTGCCTAAATATGTTGAACTTTTTATGTTTTGAACTTTTCATATAAAGGGAGAGCGGCTCCCACATTGGTATCATGTATGATAAAACAACCGCAGAGATGTATGCGCTTTTTTACGCTAGGCATACGCTATATCACTTCAAGGAACTTTATCGGAGTCCTTCTTCGAGAAGTACATGGCTCTTCTTGGCAATGCATGCTAAAATTTGTTTCCCTATGTGACCTCTTCACGTTATTGTTCACACATGCACAAACGTTGCAGAAAAGTAGTGACCAGGTAACTTTGTGAGAATGACAATAAAATGCCTAATTAGTGACAATAATTTTTACTTGCATGCACCGTCGCGTTTGTGCTGCAGGATTCCGGCGAACATGTCACTGGTGACTAAGGCTACTGACTGGTGATGAGGTTACAATGGGTTACAAAAGGTGATGATGAGGTGACTGGTGACTAAGGTTACAAAGAATCGACGTAGTGCACATACCTTGATCTGGTATATTTATTGGGTTGTCTCTCCTTGCTGACAAATAGAGAGGCATGAAGGATTTCATCGGCATGCATCAATCGTTTCTCCTTCAACTTGCTTTGAGACTGACTGTCGTTCGCGCTCCTAGTTAGGCAAGTCTCAGGTTCGCGAAGGTATCAGTAATCACATCCTGGACTGGCGACGATATGGCCCCCTACTGAGCAGTTTGTAAATGTCTAGAAACGACCATGAAACACTTAAAATGTTGACCATACTGTGACGAGTTTAAGTGCAAACATCTGATCTCATTACCTGAAAAAGGAATGGGACACGAATGATGCTAAAAGAGGGGAAGCGTAAGTGCGCGCCTGCTAGATTCGCGAAATATTTGCTGAATCGGAGCAAATATCCCAATGCCGCCATATCAATCTAAAGTAGCATGGAAACAGCATCGCGTACCTGGACGTAATTTCACAGGTTATCAGCGTTGTCATTTTATGTAGCAAAGATTGTGATAAAACAGTATGTATACGTAGGCACAGATGCATATGTCCTGATTTTTAATGCGCAAGTACTCTTTGGCGAGAGGCCCAGCAAAATGTCTGTCACGTGGAAAGCGTAATTAATGCCTTGTATCTGCACAAAAATGCGTAATTTGCGAAGTTACGACATCTACTCTTTATGATGGAGTAAATGTACATGATTGGTAGCTTTATAAACGATAGGAAACAATTAAAAAGAAAAAAAAATGATCAGGGAGAAATCTTTCTCGTCAGGCCACCTCCACACACCGCCACATTACGGCTGTGTGTGCAGAGAAGCCTGCTGTGGGGCTGCTAAGTATAAAAATGAGAAAAACTAATTGTTTAATAATAGCTGAATAGTTTAATAACAGTAATAATTAATGATTGGTGGCGTTAAAAAACAAACTGGTGACTTCGCCGTCGCCGCATCAACGTCATAAGAAAAAATTAAAAAGAGAAAATAAAATAAGAAGAAAGCTGTCATGAAACCGGTTGTCGCGGTGTTCCGACTCAGTTGAAATGATCGTTTTGAAGGGGTCATGCAGCTTCGTGGCAACTCATCTCCACACTGTTCAGCACACGGATTTCATGGCTTTGGTATCGGACAAGAGATGGGTAGACAGGCATAAGCTAGAAAAAGCACGTAAGCAAAAGCGAAGTAACAGCCGAGTCAAAGAATGCTTACTTATTAGTAGAGAATGCTCAGTGCAGACGACGACAAATTAACAGCGTTTTTTCTTGACAAACCTGGCAAGTAATTGCCGAAAACTTCATACGTATAAATAATGTCTAAAACATGCTGGCTCTAACACTTGCGTAGTCTGCAATTGGTTGTGTCCAAATCCAAATCTTACTGGGTGGCACCCTCTGGATTTAACATGCGGGTATATGCTTTTGCTGGTTGAATGCGCCACACGCGATTGCAGGAGCCAGAAACACGTCATACACGTCGGGTTTTCGACACCAGCTATAAGGCAGAGCATGGCCTTCGAGGATTCGCTTCAAACATAATTGCTCGGGGTTGCATCTGAGAGGTGAAGAAAACGAATTCGCATTTTTTTTTTTTTACAAACATGGCAAGTAACAACGCCACGTGTTACAATGAACGATCCAGGCTATGAAATGTGATCTTCCTTTGCGAGAACAATGCTGCGGTAAGCGCAAAATCCGTTTTTGTGCGACTGTATGCGTTCCATAATGGCTGGGCTAAGTTTCGCCGCAATACAGATATGTATTGTTGTGAGATCGCTTATCCCGCGAAGATAAAAATAATACCAGCCAACCGAGGCCTCAGGACCTGAGATTATAATGAAGCCGATGGCGCAGCATCTCAGGTTCGGTCCGCCAATTAGGGGTGCCATAGGGTGTTCGCGTACAGTGTATGGACTGTGCGCGCTTCTTTTTTTCAACAATACACCGTGCACGCTTCACCACATTGTACAACGGTGATGTAGCGAAGCAATAGAAGCCCCTTGCAGCGACGTTTCCTTTGTTACGCTCTTGCTGTTGTTACCTATCGAACATTTCCTCGGGTACACAGCCCCTCGACGCGCCACCACTTTTTCTACGGCATGCTTAAGGCAGTGAAAGAATCGTAGAATGCTTGCCGAAGGTGCCGCAGTATGCACACTAGCAGCTCGCAACCAACCACCGTGAGATAAGCCAGACACAGGAAAAAAAAACTAACATTTCGCCCGAGGCCTTTCACATTCTCATTGTATGCAGCTACTCGGCGCACCCTCTCGCCAAAAGACGCCACCAGGCGAAAGCGCGGCGCTGCATGTTTCCGAAAGGGTCCATTGAAAACTTCACTTACCTGATTGAAAGCAAGCAAGTTCTATTTTATCGCTCAAATCCATGACAAATTCTGATAATTTCAGATTTTTCTTAGTTTTGGATATCCAGTGAGACGTTGTTCGAAATGCGCTACAAGAAATTCCAACGACAAATAAGATCGTCTGAGCAAGCAGGCGTATCTTAAGTAGCGCAAGTGTCAATTAAAGATGCATTGCGATGCCATAAATACTAGCAAATGAAATCTAAGACATGCACTTCTTTGTGGTCTCGCTTTCGCTTCCGCCAACAGGAAGTTGCAGTGTGCCGAAATTAGTTTTTTTTAATAAGTTTAATCGTAACGTTTATGGTGTCATCAGAGGAAGGTTCTGCAGGTCGATGTTCGCATTCTTTTCGTGAAATGTTAGCTTTAGCAGAGCAGAACACTATCATCTGCCAGAATATGTTGGGTATATGTACTGTGAATTCTCCGAAAGCCCGTAAAAGAAAGTCCGCGGAAAATTTCGCTGAGATCTGCTGAATCCTCTGAAGCACATCATTTTGCTGCCAAGCGAGCCTAAGATCAGGCTGAGACAGCGCAAAATTTGTACATATGAAAACACTACCGATAACGCCAGCGATAATAATTTTACGAACCTTATCTGGCTCCAGTGAGGTCTGTGCTCAGGAAAAGCGAAGGTTCATCGAAGAGCAGGCAGCCCGATGTTGCGAGGCGGTCTGCCCGAAAGTAAACTTTGCGAACCAAGAGGCGCTTCATTTGTTGTTCTTTTTATTCGATACAACTTCAACAACTCAATCTGAAAGTGCTGTCCACCTCCGTAACAAGATACTTCGTTGTGTGCGTAAGGTAACAGCGTTTGGGAGAACATAAAAAGAAAGAATGCATAGACAATTCGTCATCATCAAATAGTATAGATGCACGCTAAACAGCAACGTAGCACTGTGCAGAAATAAATGTGTTGACTACAACAGCAAAAGGCAAAAGTGATTTCGGAAATGCATGCCACTCCGATAAACTCATACATGAAATAAAGCGAAGCTGTGAAAGGAAGTTCTGACGTCCCACGGGATTTTTGGGGGGTCTGGTTTGCCACTGCTCGTAATCGACTTGGCTTTTGCCAACACTTCACTATTGCATATTCTTCTATATAAGTTAGCCTTTTTCAAACACTTCACTAATACCGAGCTTAGCACTTCTGTACTCTGCTATATGCGACGCAATTTCCTGTATGTAGCGCCGGCATCGGGTTGCGCTTTCCGATGACTTGCTAGGGCTGCGTTGCTGACTCATACAGTGATCGTACATTACAGACGCCAGCGTATGGCTGAGCGCTCTCATTTGAGACCTCGGGGTGCCATTTAGGACTTAGCGCCTGTTTAACGAAATGACCTGTATAAAGAAGAAATAATTTCTTTTTTCACCGCACAGCTCACGAAAAAAAATTTTTTTCATGAGCTGTGCGGTGCGCTACCCCTTTACAAACAAGTGTCCTGTATAACGAACTAACGAATGATATCGGAGGACCCAAGCAGTTCGTTGCAGAAGGCGTTCGACTGCGTCGGCCATATTTCAAGATTATTTAACGTGGCGGCATTTTGAGCCAATAAGAGAGCCCGTAGCAGTCCTTTGGGCCAATCAGAGCTGACGATATGGCGGAATTCGCCGACGTTCGGAGCAGCACCCCCGGCCATACGGTCGCTTCGCGGTCTCCGGCGCAGGCTGTTCACAGGCTGACATTTCACGCCGGCCACGTCTCCGCCAGCTTTCATCGCGTCTGCGTGGTAGTCGTTGTGGAACTCCCTTTAACCGCTTCGCTGTAGAATGGTCGCTACGACCACTCCATTTGCTTACAAGAGAGGACAATCTAAATCGAGAAACAAAGCAAAATTGCATACTAAAAAGTAAACAAGGGTGTAAATCGGTCTCTAACTCGTACCATTACGACCTTTTTGGGTATAAGGATGTGAGTTATAGACAGATTTACACACTTCTTCACTTTTAAGGGTGTAAATCATCTTACAGTGAAGTCGCTCAACGAAAGAGAGCCCTGTTTGTCCCACCGTTCATTACCGGCGCGAAAACCCACGCTACAACTAATTCGCGAATAACTTGCTGCAAGCGCACATCGGCTTGCATGGTTAGCTGTGCTCTCCGAGGCCTCCCAGGACCTTTCTTCGCTTCACTTAGCACCCAAACAGAAAGGCTTGTTCGAGTTAAGCTTAAAACGAAGCTTTAGCACCAAATCAAGCTAGACACATCGACAGACCAGGCTACGTTTTGTGCATACTTTGATAGCCACGACTGTACCGCGCGGAGCGCATACAAGCGGCTCCTCCTTTCAACAATTAATTCCGCACAAGGGCGTCAAAATATACAGGTGAAAACACTGAAGCCTACGGTTCAATGCTCAGTTAGTACCACGAGTAAGGTCCTGCAAAAGGGTTAAGATTTTAACGCTAGTGGCGCTGGTGTTTGCCCCTTACGAGAACACCCCCTCCCCCCCCCCCCCCCTTCCCAAAGCGAGAAACCTTTTTCTCAGGCGTAGCCAAGTAGCTCACATATTAATTTACAAAAGCGCATTGCGATTCACATATAGTAACACTCCGTGCGCGAAATGCTGAGAGCAAAAACGAGGATATTTGAATGCACTCAAACATAGACATCGAAATTTGCGGTGCCTATGTGACCATTGATTTATATTATATTTCGTGGAGTATAAAGAATTAAAAGAAATCTATCCTAATACGGTTTATGACTGCATGTTGCAATGAGAACGCAGAGCACAAACAGCACCGATTTCGGCAGTTCTGAGTTTTTTTTTTCTCGCTCGTTACTACACGTGCCCGCACATTTTTCGCATATGAGACGAGCTCTTTATGAAACGAATGTGTTTGATATGTAGACGCTTCAATTATAAACACGATAACCTGTTATGACGAGTCACGAAATAAACCCTGGGAATGTACAAACTGGGTATGTTCAGCCACACGAAACAAGTTTGTTTGGGCTGTCACATCGGCGGCGTCAGCGAGGTTTTCTTTTTTTTTTAAATCCTGTCCAAACAAGGTTACTGGATTTGCGTGTAAACATCGCTTACGACGTGCACGCGAAGTTACTGTCTGAGCGAGGAGGTATCAGTCACGTTTGAAGAGGAAACTGCTATTGAGTGCCGATGCTGACAGCAAGCAATCATTCTCAGATGAAATGCTTAAGTTGCCCATAAGCATGACACAACATGATTGTTACAAGGGTTTGATGGTCACAGAAGATTAAAAAAAAGAAAAAGAAAAACGCAATTTCACGGGAACATATGCCGTAATACCAGAATGCAGCCGGACCCTGTCTAACATTTATACTCGTTCGGTCTTGACTACGTCAAATGCGCTTGGTACAAATTGACACGGGGTCGCTCATAAATGTCCTTGGTATTGCTGTAAATTGTGGTTTGAAGCATTTTTCACTTGACATGACAATCAGAGAAACCACGCTCTTTTTGACTATTCAAGGAAAGAAAAAAAGCAGGATATAGTTGTCCGTGACGAGGCCTTAATACGCCAGTGGAATTAGGCGTTCGTCGCAGGACCTGAATTAAGCGCAGATGAGCCACCACAACATCGAAACGTCAATAAGAAGCGCACATGTCTAAGATTTTCTTAAAAGAAAAAAATTCCCGCCATAATGCTTTGCACTGTACCGCAGGCACATTTCTTCATACATCTTACGCTGCAAAGTCAACCACCATTGATCCTAAAGGTATTGCCGCAACGCGAGGCATAAAAATGCATAAACAGATTAAAGCATTTTGCCACCTCCCATCAGAGAGACAAGGCGAGACGCTTTTGAGACTCTACAGCGAGCTGCACCTTGCATAGTAATTGGATAGCAATTTGGTTGACAATTGCACCCAAAGGGACAGAAAAAAAAAGTCTAAAAACACGGAAACGAGACCCTAACCACTTCGCACAGCCTCACACGTTGAGACCGAGTTACTTTTCTAATGAACGTGTCTTCTCTTGCATACAAAGCCGCGCTGTAAACTATCAAATAAGATTGTGAAGTTGCCGTTTTCCGAAAAGTATTAGCCGTGTGTTTGGCATTTACTACGCTCTCCTTCAGCGCCTCCCTACCCTCTCCCAACTTTTTTTTTCTACTTGGACTCATCACTGCGTCATCTTGACTCGGGCGATGCTTCGCAGTTGGCGCAACACTTCTTTGTCGTCGTTGGTGAAGATATCTCAAACTGATTCCGCAACTATAAGCCGCCGAAGAAAGTGGAAAAACGCGAGAGCGGCTGAGTTGAGTGCTTCCCGTCGTGTTATCTTATAAAAACAGAATTCGTAGTATTAAACTGGTTATAGTTATCTTTGTCTAGATTTTTTAATAGCTATGCCCATGGAAGAACGCTTCTGACGCGTCCCTGTCCGGTAGAGCATTCACGATGCGTCCTCGGGGTTTTGTGCGGTGAATGCCGAAGGCTACTCGAGGTCCTAGCTGTGCTAGAGAAAACGCAGGATTCTCTCGAGGTCAGAGATTGCACAACTTGCAGACACTAGTGAACGTGAGCGTAAGATGACTGCGCACCCCAATTATCGCCTCCGTAGTTATTGGAAACCGTTATATGGCAGATGATGACCTTGATGCGTGAGGGACAGCTATACGTGGTGAGGTACAGTGATGCAGTAGTCGTTTATTGGTCGCTTTGGCTTGACGAGTACTAAAGAACTGAAAGTTATGTTATAATCAATACGTGCAAACTAGATCAATAACAAAAAAATATTCTCGAAATGTCAAGTACGCTCTTCTAGAGGTTTTAAGCCCGGCAAGCTCGTCGCTAACTCTACAACGAAAAGATCCGACAGGCCATCGTCTGCGTCGCATGCTTTCTTCAATCTACTTACCCTGTTACACAAGCTTTAAACGCAAACCGGCTCGCAATTCGCGAGCGAGAAATCACAATGCTTCCCTCATTTTAACGCCTTACACATAGATGAACTACGTTTTCGTCTTAACTTTAAAGGTGCATTTCCATTCTTCTATATAAACACGACGAGTACATCCATACACTTCTTTTTTTCACGCCATTTTCTTTCATCCGGGCACCACGCGACAAGCACACAAACATTTTTGACGTGTCCTGGATCAATGCGCGCAGCGCCGAAGAGATTTCGCAGCAGGCATGGCCAAGCCACAGTCACACGCACACATCGAGAAGACGGCCGAATAGTACCTCCTATATATATCGGCATCACGCGATACAGAAAAAAAAACCAGAGGGCGTGAGTCCCCCCTTCCCCCCTCCCCCCAAAGTCCTTTCTAGCACACACATCGGCATCTTTGCCGACGCCTTCTCATTCGTCAGTTCGGCGAACGTCGCTAGTTGTCGGTCTTGGTTCGTCTGCGGCGGAGGACCACCGGAGACGAGCGAACGGATAGATGTGCATGTCTGATGATGCCGGCTGCGCCTAGTGGGAAGCTTAGGTGGGCGCCGCCATCACGCACTCGGCTTCTGGATGGAGCACGCGAGGAACCGCTGGATCATCTTCTGTGCGTCTTCCGGCAGAGGTCTGCGCGCAGCAGGAGACGGAGGAAAGATCAGATCAACCGCTACACACGTCACGAGACACGTTTTCCCGAAGAAACAATGCGATCTCTCAAAGATACTTTAAAAGGACCGTCTGCTGTGACAGTTGGTCTTGAAATCTAGGTGAGGTAGCTTAGCGCAGAGTGGTGGACGGGCACAAACAACTCCGTTTACCGGAATAGCTTGTACGCTATTCCGGTAAACGGGAGCGGTTTGGGCGGATTACCGGGATGGTCGGGGCGTAAACGTGAGCGGGGAAGCCGCCTGGTGTTGTAGAGCTCAACCAGACAAACGCAGAGCTAAAACTGCAGTAACTCACCATATCCTGCTTCGCCACTCGTGCAAATTTTTGGCAGCGGCGTAATTGTGAACACGATTACGCCACTGTCGAAAATTTACGCCAGTAGCTAAGCAGAATATAGTAATTAGCTCTGTGCTTGTGTGGTTGAGCTTTGCGCCACCAGCTGGCGCCACCAATCTGGCCGCTCACCTTGACGCCTCCGCTAAACCGGAAAACCGCCCGCGCTTGCCCGAATACCGGACACGCTAAAAGTCTCGTCAGGACTTCGGGCGGATAGCGGCGCGCGGACCGCTCGCTGCAAGTGACACGGCGAAAAGCGCTGCCACCGCAGCCGTTACTGTCACCGCTCGTCACTTAGGGCGAGACTGCCATGTTTCTTCTCGGTACGCTTCGTTTTGGAAACGTTGCGGCAAAATAATGCGACATTTGGAAAGACGAGAGTATAGAACGAGAAGAAGAAGAATGCGAACCGAGGGCCCCCGATTTTGGCTTATCATGGCCATGTGAAGCCAAGAAAAGGCTTCTTTGTTTTAACTGTCGGTTGGTTTTTATATGGTTATGATTAACTAGCGTACACAGCATCACGCGTTACTGGTGTGCTCTTTAGCACGACTGCAAATGTTTTCAGTCTGCCTCACCCCCTTCCCCCTATTTCTCTTATGTTAGGAACGATTCGCAGAAGCAAAAGAGACATGCATTCTCACGTTTGATTACGCTGCCGCTGCGAATATTTCATGGTGACGGGGAAAAATACGTCTCTTTATGTGGCTTTAGACTATTACTTTTTTTTCACTGGACTGACTGATACGGCTTGGATATAGTACTATACATCGGTCACCGTTGAGTCAACGCTGAGGGGTTGCGGTGGGGAGAGTCAAAACGGATATATAAATGTTTCTTACTTGAGACACTTGTACATGATCTCCACTATGCGGGGCACGACGATTAGTGACTCGTCGCGCTGGATGGCATCCACCACCTTGCAGGCGACTTCTCGGGTGTCCATGATGGGCGTCAGCAGCGGGAATCTGCGAGCAGGAATCAGAATAGGGGCCCACTGTGTACGCTTGCAAAAAAGCAGGAAAAGAAAACAAGCGCAATACCTACATACGCGACAAACGGTGCTGTAAAGCTTATCTGTAAAAAAAAAAAATACCGTTCACCTAAAGAACCAAAATACACATTTTTCTTCTACAGGTAGGTATATTCCTAAAGGTAACTGATATTCGCAGAGCATGAACTGATTGCGACTGAACTAATTGTGCACGAACTGTGTTTTAATTTCGGGCCCAAAACTAATTTAGGACTATTACGTCGTTCGTTACCGGCTACAAAACGATTACACGTAGCGCTTTAATGTGATTACGCGTAACAAATGAACTGATCCTTTTTTTGTATGTTTGTTCGCGTTTCAATTTATGCTCGTGTATTCCTGCATACTGCGTCGACGGCACTGCCGCAGTCACGGGCGACTGCAGCTCCCGCAAGATATGAGCCATATGCCTGCAGGTTGCCTTTAGCAATGGACGTACATACGCATTTTAATGGTCTAATATTCTTGATTGGTCAGTTGAATAGATAGATAGATAGATAGATAGATAGATAGATAGATAGATAGATAGATAGATAGATAGATAGATAGATAGACAGACAGACAGACAGACAGACAGACAGACAGACAGACAGACAGACAGACAGACAGACAGACAGACAGACAGACAGACAGAACAGACAGACAGACAGACAGACAGACAGACAGACAGACAGACAGACAGACAGACAGACAGACAGACAGACAGACAGACAGACAGACAGACAGACAGACAGACAGACAGATTGATAGATTGATAGATTGATAGATTGATAGATTGTGTGCGACATTCCGAAGCGTCACAGTGGCTATGAGAAATACCGCAATCGAGAGCTCCGAATTAATTAATGCTGACCATCTGGGGTTTAACGTGCATCCACTGCTTGACAGACGAGTATTTTTGCGCACCACCCAACCGGATTACGGCGCCTTTGGAAAATCGTACGTGGTATTCAATTGCGCATCAAAAGAAACATTATGTATACTGAACCAAAAAGAAAGTTAGCAGAAGGACAATAGCGTTTCTGCGATGACACCTGCAGCGCATAGTGGGCGTTGCACGTTGGAGGAACTCGTTGATCACGATCTCAAACGGTGGTTGCCAGCCTCCAGCTCTTGCTCCTAGATGGCGCCGCATGACAAGATATGGAAAACATTGTTTGTCGCGAATGCCTGACAACACGCACTTGAATCAGAAAACACGTTACCAGGGCATAGGCTGTACCTACTTATTTTGGTAAGTGACGAATTCGCGACAACCGGCGTTACAGGGTCAAAGAGGCGGCCGCCGCCACCGCCAGCAATTTTCAAGACGTGACGTCGCTCTCAGTATCAGAACGGCATAATCACTTACCCACCGCGTCAGGTTCTCTAACAGACTCACTTTGCACAGCTGCGACATGCAATTGGTGCGGCGTTATGGAGAAGTAGTACATGTAATTGGTACGGCGTTATAGATAAGTAACACATGCGGTGTTTCAATGTTTCTGACATTTAATAGCTTTCGGCACTAAGTATGGACACTGTTCCGATAGAACCAAACTTGCGCGAGCCAAGGAAATTCATCAAAAATCAAGCGTGTCTCGGCAGGGCTACGGATGGCAGGATCGCCGAACTACGTCAGTCATTAGACCGGCCAGCCGCTCATAACGTGCGAATCAGACAGTGATCGGCGGTAGGGAGAACGCAGTCATCACGACCATTGGCACCGAAGAAGGGAGCCGGCATGTTGACTAACACTATTTCATATAGAATATGTAAAGGCCACGGACGTTTACTTAGACAAATAAGGTACGTAAACGTAGCATGCGTAAGCCGCAAACACTCGAAGACGTACGGAGCACGCAGACTGACGGATTCACAACGCAGACCATAAAAACGTTATGCTGTTCGCATGTAGCACAATATCGTACATGCCGGTAATCCGAATTATCAGGCTGCGTTGTGAAGGCTGCGGAAATTTTCAGCTTTTTTTTTTCTCAGATCCCGCGGTCCGTAAGCTTTTGAAGCCAGCTGCACGTAAGGTCCTTACGCTATTCTACAGTGCTTATCGTCACAACGTGCACATTTACACGCGTGTATATCGTGCACGTACCTGGCGCCTACGTTGGGGAAGAGGCCGGTGTTGATGAAGACGGGGCACACGGTGGTGAGCTTGATGAACTCGAAGCCGGTATGGAAGAGTTCCTCCTCCAGAGCATACATGAAGCCCAGGGCCGCAAATTTGGAAGCACTGCGCGAGATATAGCAACAGTCGAGAAGGGCTCTTATGAGCTGTTAACTACAAATAGTACAGTGCCTGCCATTCCCAACGTCCAGGGAACGGAGGTAAAAGCCTGTGTGCAACGTAGGAGTGCATGCACATACCCCGAGAATACTTCTTTTTTAACCATCAAGTTCAACCGTATAGACACACGCAAACTGTTTTGCAGGATAAATTGAGCCTGACAACATTCTTTACACTAGTTGCTTCGATACAGAGACGGAGAAAATTCCCTTATCTAGTTATTTTTTGTTTTCGTTTTTCGCACGGTATTTCTAAATAAAGAAGGTGGGAGCGTGAGGGAGGCGTATAAGTTAATAAAAATGCATGCAGCAAAACGACTTCACCAACAGTTCGCGGTGTAAAGCGGCGCAATCAGAAATAACGGCACACTTTAGTGAAACAATTCCGCGAACACGGTGATTCATTCACGGTGATTCACGGTGAACACGGTGTAGAAGTGTCACGCGCTTGCACGTTTCTATCTCGTATGCTCACCCACTGAAGGCACTCTTTCCCTTCTCATTCCCCGCCATTTGCGTTAGCGCTCGTCACGCCCTTTTCAAAAGAAAAAAAAAAGAGGGGGGGAGAGCTGAGAGGAATGGACACAACGGACAGGAGGAACACAAACCAAGTCACTCCGCGTACTAGCCACACTATAGCCTTTCAAAAGCGCAGCTTCAAGAAAACTTCGCCACACTATTGCCTTTCAAAAGCGCAACTTCAAGAAAACTTCGCCACACTATAGCCTTTCAAAAGCACAGCTTCAAGGAAACTTCGCCACACTATAGCCTTTCAAAAGCCGACTTCAAGGAAACTTCGCCACACTATAGCTTTTCAAAAGCGCGACTTCAAGGAAACTTCGCCACACTATAGCTTTTCAAAAGCGCGACTTCAAGGAAACTTCGCCACACTATAGCCTTTCAAAAGCGCAGCTTCAAGAAAACTTCGCCACACTATAGCCTTTCAAAAGCGCAGCTTCAAGAAAACTTCGCCACACTATAGCCTTTCAAAAGCGCGACTTCAAGGCAACCTCGCCACACTATAACCTTTCAAAAGCGCGACTTCAAGGAAACTTCGCCACACTATAGCCTTTCAAAAGCGCAGCTTCAAGGAAACTTCGCCACACTATAGCCTTTCAAAAGCGCAGCTTCAAGAAAACTTCGCCACACTATAGCCTTTCAAAAGCGCGACTTCAAGGCAACCTCGCCACACTATAGCCTTTCAAAAGCGCGACTTCAAGGCAACCTCGCCACACTATAACCTTTCAAAAGCGCGACTTCAAGGAAACTTCGCCACACTATAGCCTTTCAAAAGCGCAGCTTCAAGGAAACTTCGCCACACTATAGCCTTTCAAAAGTGCAGCTTCAAGGAAACTTCGCCACACTATAGCCTTTCAAAAGCGCAGGCAGCTTCAAGAAAACTTCCCCTTTAAAACATGGAAACCCGAGCTCGTGGGCAACAAATCACGACCGCAGGTGGAGCCGCATTCGTGATCCCATAAAACCACCGAGCGACGGAATTCCCGCTCCGCGAAGAGTGATAGTTTTTTACGCCGCCCGCGGCCTTTGCGGCTTGTGAGCCGGACACTGCCCAACTTTTCGCGCATTCTTCGCGCCGGAAGAAATACTAGCGGCGTAATAAGCTCGCGAAACCACGCGAACAAAGGAACGGCGTCCGTTTCGTGGGATTCCGGCAGACAGCAGCGATATTTCACATCGTTTTTCCGAAAAGGAGTAAAGGTCACTTCAGTTTGCTTTCTTTTATTTTTCCTTCGTCTTCGGAACGTGTATTTATCTTTTCAACGTGTATAAGTCCTTTACGCCCGACCTTGAGTCCATCGTAAACTACGGTTTCGCATGTCGAGAGTCATTAAAGCAAACGCACAAATTTGTGGGGCGCTTTTTATTTTTCTTCTTCCAAGTAAACGCGTAAGGAGACACGCTATAGGAGACGTTGGCGCTTCTTAAATCTCGTGCAATAATAGAGGGCTAGAATAAAGCGATATAGCTCGAGTCACTGAAGAGCAATGTCTATGTGTCGTAAGAAACGAACGGCAAGGACAAAAATAAGGCTAATAGAGGAAGCTGGCGCGTCGTAATACCCCCTAAACCCCGCTAAAAGAACGATAACAAAACAAGCCGCCCCTTTCTTAAGGAAGCCCGCGTACACCACATCCTGTTTATTCTATTCTTCGCCTGCCTGTGCAGTCAGGCGTGATTTCCTTACAGCGAAAGAACAATAATAGGGTGGTGTCCGAAACTTGGAGTCTATGACGTGTTTCCGGCTCTCAAACAGCTTGCGACGCACTTAGTCGGCAACAGTATAGCCTTCAAGATGTGTTTCTGATATCCAAAGAGAGCCTTCTCTGGGGCGTGGAGCCTTCTCTGGAACGTGCAGCCCAGCAATTGTTGGTTAGGGGTGTGCCAGGGTACCCGATGACACTTTGAGCGCTGAGCTGACCGACGCGCTGATCAGTGCGAAACTATCCTTGCATGCATGCGAGCGCAGCTGAGACGGCCGAACGGCATAACAACAACCACGCCTTCTTTTCAGCTCCGCGTGTGCATAGCGATTAGGAGTGCTGTGAAAAAAAAAAACACAGTTCTTGCAGCGCTTCGCGTTCGTGGCCCGTCTAAGTTGAAGAAAGGCTGAATCTTTCAGAGTTCTCTACTGACAACGGCTTCTTCTTCTTTTCGTATAGCTCGTTCTTCTTTGTTTTATCACATTTGATCGCGGTATTCAACAGACTAAAGGAAAGGTGGTTGAGGACCTATATTTCCGTTTGGCCAAGTTGGTGACATTGTGCAAGCCTAACAGTGCGAAAACACGGGAACAGGTAAACGTGTAACACACAGAGCCTATAGACACAGGGCTTGCGTCTACGTGTTTGTGTCTTCGTCTTATCGCTCTGTTTAGCTTGAACTGAAAGAAAGCGGTAGACATAGATGCTCGGAAAAAGAAAAAAATATATAACAAAAACAGAGCCGGAATATTTACGCGGGTAATTATACAGTCAAATTTTACGCTTGGAATGAACGAGCCGCAGCGCACCGCGATCCGTCGCACCGATATGCTTCTCTCCCTTCGCATGTGCGGCCTTCTATCACCGTCATAATTAGAGTCAGTATATCATTGCAGTCTAATTAGGCTCAGTGGAAACCAAACGTCCTCTAACAAAGCTTTACAAATACACTGACTTTGCGTCACCTCGACGAATTTATGACATTTCATTTCATCTTATTTGGGCCCATTTACAAGCAAATGGAGGGGGCCAAGGTAAAAGATGCTTATTGGCAGCTTGAGTGGGAATCACACCACATCACACCAGCTAATCCTCTTTCTCCATCTACAGCGTTTGTTATCTCCGCGGATTCCGCTATGTTATACTCTGATAGACTACCAGTTTATCTGTTCCGGGCAATGTCGTCAACTCGCGTTCTTTTCTTTTTCGTCAGGGACTTGCTGGGAGTCGTGCCAGGAGATCAGCTGGGACACGCCAGCAATTGTAGATTACCAAGGAACCGTGTACAAGATTTCCCGCAAGAACAGTCACGCTGCCTAAAGATCGCCGAAACGAGGTAATTTAGAAAACATCGCATATTATGACCTGCCCTAAGGCAACAGGATCGGATAAAGTGTGCTTTACTACCGGAACACTGGTCACTGTATTCGCATACTCGTATGTATGAGTGAAAAGTGCAGAGGTGCAGGTCAAGTTGGTGCAGCATTGTCAAAGATAAAATAGTAAAATACACAGTGCAGAAAATCTATACATGTTGTCTATGTATATGCGTCACGTCCGAAAATTTAAACTGGGACGCTGTGCTTCCGTTTGTCGCGTTCGTCTTTATGTTGACACACAATGGCCCCAAAATACTTCCAGTTAAGCCCTCTTTAACAGCCCGCCGAATTTAGGGGGTAAAAATGAAAAGTTACAACAGCCTATAAATATATGTAACTTGGCTGCCAAAAGTTCATGACCGGAAGCTTTCTGCCGTCATGACCAGACTGCTGCGCCGTAGCGTGGATCAAAGGGTTTACATTACTGCCACTCGAGCCACCACTGGTTTTTCACCGTTTCTCCTACTGTAACCTTTCTGCACCGTCGATACAATTTTCCCCTACCAATCCGACCCTTCAAAATGTGTTCACG
This sequence comes from Dermacentor albipictus, assembly GCF_038994185.2. Lineage (NCBI taxonomy): Eukaryota > Metazoa > Arthropoda > Arachnida > Ixodida > Ixodidae > Dermacentor > Dermacentor albipictus. The sequence goes on along the minus strand of NC_091825.1, from coordinate 134,042,098 downwards.
TGACTGAAGCAGCGCAGCATGCATGCTGAAGGTCGCCGACAGGCTGGCCCGCTGCCTTACTACGGTGGATCAGTCTCGCCAGAAGCATCGTCGTTGGTGGCCCTGAGAATCTTCTCTTCTCACTCATCGGTTTGGCTTCGGGTTTCGCCAGTAGCTCCCGGCCTTTCCTCCAAGCTGCTCCCCAGATATCATGGCCCTGCCTGCGCGGCGGCGCAAGGCTCTTCCCCAGGAACGTTGTTGCAGAGCCTGTCTCAGCGTATTCTGATCAGCGTCACCAGCGGTCGTGAGATTGTTCGCATAGATAGACTCAAGCCCTCTCCCTTGGCGTTTGGTTAGGTCGCCAGGATGAGGACTCCTTCTCCGGAGGACAAACGTAACGATGCAGAAGCGTCAGTCAGGCGCATCGGAACCGCTTCGTACGGGGCCGGTTAGCGCTGCGTATACAGGGCTGAACGACGTATCCGATCCTTCCTGTTTCGCCTGCTGTGAGTGCACACCTCTTCGTACGAAACATCACGACAGCCGCTGGAACAGCACAGTTGCACCGTGCATTAACTTTAAGAGTTCCGGCTACCACTTCCTACAGATATATGCCACTACTTTTTCAGTAGAAACCATCCAAGGCCCTGTTACACATTAGTTATAACCTAGCTTTAATATTTCGCCTGCCTCTACTATTTCATCGGACATATACATCAGCACCAAAAGATCGTGAGCGGTTATTTTATTTTCGAAATTTGCGCACGTCCAGTTTACGCTGAAACAAGTATTATAAAGCATCTACCTGTGTTCCCTCCGCTGCTTCTACAAACATGTATGACGTGTTTCTTTCGTGTATTTTGCTAATGTGTCCTTATACGGTCTCTGAAACTTCGTTTTTTTTTCTTTGTTCTTCTTTCCCCACAATTTTGGCGAGTGGAAGCCTCAGTTACCGCAACGTGCATTTATTTCGCTCGCCAGCCGGGTTTCCGCTCGTCTATGGACAACGCTGACAGTTACTTCTTTATTAATTAATTAATTAATTAATTAATTAATTAATTAATTTGAGTACCTTAAGGGCCCGTCAGTGCATTACATAGGGGGTGGGGACGAAAAAGTTCAAGCCTAAGTGGAATGTGTACAATGGAAATAATATATGGGGGCATTAGGAACAATAAAAATATTAAATATACAATATGAAACGTCGAGCATGAGGATTTGTCTAAGTTAGCATCATATATTAAAGCTCAACCTTAATCCAGCTTGTTCTAATTCGTACCAACTTTAATCCACCTTAATGTAATTTTGGAAGTGGGCCAGATGTATCTTTTGGCTGCGGGCAACGGCGTCCGTCCGACGCCGTGGCCCGCCATGGCCAGATTTTTCCGCTTCACGGGGCATATAACGCTTTCGCATTAGTAATAATAACAATAATAAAAAAGAATGATTAGGCACTACGCACGAGACTTGTCACTTCCCAACTTGGTCGTATCTAACAAGAGGTTTAACGCTATCGCGCTGTGGACGGACTGACCGGGGGTGGGGGGTGCACCGTGTTTTTCTTACGTGGTCATGGCTATAAGTTTGTAGGAAAAAAAAAAGAAAAGCAAGAAAACTGAGCGACGCCCAGCTGTGGTGACGATCGGCGTTGCGAAACACCAGCGACTGAGAGAGGCGTCAGCGCGAGAGAGCCGTTCCTGTTATGAAAATGCGTGCATTTACGCGCCGCAATTTGCAGTCCGCGAGGTAGCGATGCCACCAATCCCGGCCGTCAACCCCAGAGCCGCCACGACGGGCGCCCCACAGCCCACCTGCTTGCACCCCGAGGGACAACAATGCGCCAGAAAGCCGCTGTTTTTCAGCGACCGCGTAGCCAATTAGCGTAAGTGTATCCGCTGGCCCAACACATACACACTACAGCGGCCCGCCTCTGGCGTCCGCTATCCGATCAAACCGCGTCAGCCGCAGTTTTGACGAGAGACAGGATCCACAGACAGAGCGGAGTTTTCGAATCGCGCTGTTTTTTTTTTTTTCGAGTGCCGAAAACGCGGGCGAGCGAACGCGAATAAAAGCGCGCTCGAAGGAGAGCGAATTGGGTGTTATGAGCCCGCGGTTACGTTTGGTAAACGAGTTTTCTTTTAAAGAGACTAACGCAGGCTGATCGATTTGTTTTCGTAGCGGAACGCTTTGAACTTCGCTGCCGATAACCACGAACTGTACACGCAAGCTTGCCCGCGTGAGCTAATTAGGATACCTCACCTTACTTTTAAATATCGCAGAGCAAGTTTAGTTACGTAGCTGGTTGATTTAATTAGGCGCGGGCAACGCTGTTTCGCCGCGCGCACTGATTCTATGAGGCGTGCAGATCCTGTGCGCAGGGGTAAGTCAATTACCTCGCTTCAAAGTATTTCTTTTCCTTCCTTGAATGCTCATAACCCCATATATAAGCGATGCTGTTGTCTGTCGACATGTTCACTTAGTCTAAATTAGGTTTCTCATTACTACGGATCGATGAAAGGAAGTCAGAGAAGCCGTCACAGCGCTGCCGTCGCTCACGAGGCAGCTTCGGGATGTAAAGGTGTTTTAAGTGACCGCAATTGCTTTTCAAGTCTAATAAGGGCGCAAGAGTCAAATACTAAAGCGAGAGCGCGAAGATTCGCGGGTTCGTCGCTAACCTTCGCTGGTTCGTCACTACGAGTGGAACAGAATACGTGTGTTTAAGAATGTGCTGAACTATTCTCACCATGCGGGCGAAATAACCGCGTACACTCTGTTTTGCTGCTCGGAAGCTGGCGTTGTAAAATTGGAATTACTTATTTTATGCACTGGTCTTCATCCAGAAAGCCATACACGCGAGAAAAGGAAAGACGTTACACGAACAACGCTCAGTCTAGTCAACTAACTATTAGCCATCACTGTAGCTGTATCAACTGATGTGCCGTTAACTATACAGTACACGTGGTGCGATGGTGTGCGGTGCTAATGAGCTTCGAAGGCGACGCACGGACAGTGCTAACGCGCGGCGTCGCGCGGATGCAGACGCACCAGTAGTCAGTCATGAAGGGCGATCCCAGGAGGCCAGCCACGGATGCGATGCACACGATGTGGCCGCTTCCTCTGTCCTTCATGGATGGCAGAAAGTACTTGACCATCTGAAAGGAAGCAGGGAAGCCATGTAAGACTGCAGCGGAATAGCCAACTCTTCGACCGGTCTCGATCAAAACGAACAACAACAACAAGCACTAGAACTCGATTCCCGTATTTTCGAAAGCCGCTAATGAGACCCGCGGCCAGGACGAGGTGCGTCCGAGCGTCTTTCTATTCAGCGGTCTGATGTCATGGCCTCCGCACAGAGTTCCCTAAAAAAGTCGCTGGAAGCAATTTGGCGCTCAGCTCTTTCAGCTGTCATGGTAATGACGAGTAGTACACGGATTTGTCCAATCTTTGTGCTTGTGGCTTCGGAGGTTCTTGCGTCGTTATTTAAAAAGCCATACTTTTCTAAATTTCCAAGCAATCGTAGGTTTCTAAACACAGCGAGGCAACGTCTCTGCGATCGCGCAACATCACTGCGCATTGTTGCACTTGTAATACAATATGCTATGAAAGGGAAAATGTTTATCCACCCGAATCTAGCACGAAGCTACTAAGGAAACCCATACAGAAAGAAAACTTCGCAGTTGAAGAAAATGTCGTCCCGGTCCGGGATTCAAATCCAGGACCAACGCCTTTCCGAAGCGGTCGCGCTTCGCTGCGCGAAGGGGAATTAATGGACAAATCGAAGCACAGGGTCACTAAATATGGCAAATAAGTTCTACAGAATTCTGCAAGGTGGGTGAAGTGTCATGAACGGGATAAATTCTCCTCCACCCGAATGTAACACGACGCTACGAAGAAAACCCAATCTTCCTTTTCGTGATACTTCCTCCAGCGTGCGGGTTTCCGTAGAACTGATTTGCCCGATGCAATACGTTGTTCCAAATAATTAATTTGCAAACTCACGAAGGCGTTTGAAATCAGGACGAAATTTAGGCAAATCAGTGTAACGCTACCCATGACGCCCGTGCTGGATTAACCGCCGTACCTGTAGCTTCGTTAGACACTATAATGGAAGGGTTGCCTCTAGTATTGTTTGTTGGAAATGCTGTGTCTTTTGTGAAGCGTTGTGTTGACATCTAGCGAGCGTGGTGCAACTCATAGCCGCGGCCAAGGGCTTCCAAGGTCTCTGCTCAAGTACAATCTAGTTATTTGCGATGCCCCGCGCCCGAAATTTCGGAGCCGATGCCCGCAGTTATCGGTATGTACACTTGCTCGGCCTTTTACGAGCTACGGGACTGGCTTCGCGGCAGAATGCTCGTCCTCGTACGTAGCGTGTCCAGGTTCGAGTCGTGGGTGCCCTAATAGTTTCGACAGCTGTGTCCTTTGAGCAATTTCCGTTCGTTTCCCGTCACTAAGGACTCTCAATAGTCGGCACTGATTAGGATATCCACAGCGTGCCGAATACTAATGTTAAAGCGTTAAAAAAAAAAGAAAGAGAGAGAGAGAGAGAGAGAGAGAGAGAGAGAGAGAGAGAGAGAGAGAGATGTGATGTGATGTGATGTGATGTGAATCCACGGCGGATGGAAGGTATAGGAACGTAGTGTGTTCTTATAGCGTGCTGAAAGGGGTGAGAGAGAAGAAAAAAAGAAAGGAAGAGAGGAAAAGCTCGCTCACCCAGAACTGCGAGAGCGTGTTGACGTCGAAGGTCCTGCGGATGTCGCTGTGCTTGAGCGTCAGTAGTCCCTTGCACATGGCGATGCCTGCGTTGTTGACGAGCACGTCGACGGGCCCGACGGTCTTGAGGATCTGGTCGCCCACGGCCTCCACCTGCTGCTCGGAGGTGACGTCGCACTGGAACGCGTGCGCCTCGTGCCCCAGCTGCCGGAGCTCCTCGCACACCGCGTCGTTGTTCTCCTGCGAGGACCCGAGAGTTTGAACCGCGGCTTAGAAAGGACCGTCTTTTTCTTTTGTTTAAGGCGGAGCAGAGCTGAGAATCGTTCAAGGTGGTTTGCCGTTTAATGCAAGGGCCTTCCCTGAGTAGCTCAGCGAGGCCTTAGTCACAACCGTACGAAACCGACTGGTAACGAAGCCAAGGAAAGCATAGCGGGAAGTTATTTGCTGCTTTAATTGAAATATAGAAAAGCTTAGGCACAGAGAAATGCAAGATGACAAAAAAAACAACAACTTGCCGCCGGTGGGATTTGAACCCACCACATGCTCGCCATTGCAGGTGGGATGTCGTTACCAATTGAGCTACGACGGCAGCTGTTCTCGCTTTCACATTCTTCGGCATCTGTGTGTGCGTACAAGACCTGACCCTGAGAAGTTTAGCCAGCGACACTCAAAGTCATGGCGGTGGAAGTGGCGCATCCTATGGACCGCGGGCGTCACGTAGTACGTGAACTTTAGGAGAAAGCTGCCGGCCGATAAACTTGCGTGTGCTGCCCGAAAGCACCAAACCTGCCGGATTCTAGAACTTCGCTTTGTAGTGGATGAGAAGAAGGGGGACCCACGCACCCTATTTTTTTTTATTAGCCACGGCAATATGAAGCCAACAGATAACGAAGTCAAGAAATGCATAGGAGAAATTATCTGTTGTCTGCATTGCAACCTTGTCAGGTGTGCTTCCTCGTCCTTAGTCTGGTTTAAATGTGCGGAAAAATCAAGGATGAAGGCTTATTGAAAACGCCCGGGGCACAAGGACGTTAAAGACGGCGATTAAAACTCGATTTTAAACACTCGCCACTTATCACAACGTGAAACTTTCAGGCGTCTGGAAGTCTTTGCCGCGCGACACTGACGCCTTAGGTGAAGCTGTCAACTCAACAACAGACATTTACACCCCAAACGTTTGGAAACTGGCCTCAGTCTGTTCTTGAGCGTTGTGTAGCCGCATGAAACTACGTTTATGGTTACGACGATTTCTTCTGCGAAAATTTTGTCCTGGACGTAAAACGTATCTCAAGAAGAACGGCTGCCAGGCTATCCCGCAAGACGTATATAGAAACACGGAGGGGTTTCGAAAGCAGCTCGTGCAACGGCCGCTGAAGGAAAAACAAGAAAGGTGGAAGTACATTACGATCAAAAGGAACTATCCGCTGACGAACCGCATTCTTGCTTGTTAGTTTTTCTTCTATCTAAGCGGGCGAAATGGATGGCAGGATGTAGATCAGCGGCTCTCACTCATTTCTACATGTATTGCCGAAAGGGGCCCGCAATCACGTTACGAGGTAACGCAATCAACAAAGTATCTCTCTTGCGTCGTATCCGTCACATCCAATTGCCTCTAACGTAATTTCATGAATGACAGCTCGGGATGACAGCGCATCGGAGCCTCGCCGAACGAAGCACAGCATGCAGGGAGCGAGACAAGGTGCAGGGACACGCAGCGTTCACTGTCAGACCGGCGCACACAGGCCACATTTCATAGCCGTAGCGTGGCCACTTCGCACACCTATATGCATAGAAGGTTATCTGCTGCGTATTTGCGGCACGGCGCGTGAGGTTTGTACGCGTCCATGTTACGTCACGCGGTAACCCAAGCTATCATGGGGGCCCAAGGCAAACGTGCTTCAGCTGTATTGGCTTCCGTCGGAGACCGCATGAAACATGTGCGTTTAGGCCGGGATCACAATGTCGCGCACACCTTGGATATAGACGCGCTGATGCCGTGAAATGTCGTGTCTAAAATCCGTCGGGAACGCTATTCCCGGTGTGGTTACTGCATTACGCGACAAGCAAGCTTCGCAATTTTTTTCAGCTGCGTGCCAGTGTCCATCGGTGTGCCACTCGGTTCCCATTTCCTTCCATCATTTAGCGTCACTCCGTATGCAAGCAGCAAAATGAAGCAGTTTGCTGCTTAACCGAGCAAACTGACGGACTACGTGGTAACAGGACGGAAGTTAGGACGGAAGTTAAGACGCTGCTAGTCCTAAAAAAATGGTTGCGGCCTCAGCCGATCACTTTAGAGCGCGTGAGATCGTGCGTGTAGCTCTCCGTTGACGGCTGTGGCCGGGGTTGCCGTGGCGACGGCATTGGGCGCACCGCTCATAACGCGTCTGTCCACACACAACAGGGTTCAACGTTCTAAGTCAACACAGAGTCGACGAGCGACGTTGTTGCCGCCGTAATGGAAAGCTGTGTATTGATTTTTTTTTTACAGCCTCTAGTACTTCAACGTGCACTCAAACTTCAGTGCGTGAAAGTTATCTCGTACTTCGGCCCCAGGAGAACGCGGCTGTTGTGATCGGGAGTCGAACACGCGACTTCGTAGCAGCGAAAGTGCGTCGTAGTCGTTGAGGTTTGCGGGACAAAAGCGGCGAATTTAGCGGCGAAACGCACAGAGCGCCGGGCTCTCGTAGGAACCAGCGCAACGTCTAAGTAACCGGGCTTATCGTCTCCCAGGGAATGGAGCGAGAGACAGAGCGAGGGAGAAAGAAAAAAAAGCAAAAAAAGGCAAAAGATCGCTGGTTTGTATCACAACCCCAACCTCGGCCCCTCTCCTACTCGACAGCCAATTAAGCGCATGCTACAACGACAGCCGACCAGAACACGTTGGGCAGGCTTCGCCACATCACTCGGGGGACCAAAAATCGCCGCAGACAGGATGACCAGAAAGGAGCACACATAGGGAGTGGAAGAGAGAGACGGCGAGGGGGGGGGGGGGGGGAGGCTTCTACCAAAACAGCCCACTAGGCAGTCATTTACCGCGCACGCTCGTTTACGCTCGCGACGCTGCTTTGGTGTATCGCGTGCATACGGTGCGCGAGAAGCGCGCGACGGAGCTTTCGGCCGCTCCAGTTCTTTATGGGCGCCCTGGGAGACAGAGCGCTGCTATACGCACGGCTCTGGGGAGAACCGCAAATGACGCTGCAGCCCGTAAACATGGACGCGCGCCCACGACCCCCCCCCCTACGCTTCCTGGAACCGATGGCCTTTCTGTACACGTCGTTGTTGTCGTGTCTACTTAAGCGTCCCCTCGGCGTAAATTAAAAATGAAGTGCTCCGCGAAAGCTCAATCCACCGAGTACTGTTGTCACGCGTCTGTGTAGTCATCGTGCCATTTGTCTTTTGTTTTCTCTTTCTTTTTATTTTTTTTTTTGCCCAGAAGCAGTGCATACACACGTGCGCGCACGCACACATGTGCACGCGTGCGTACAGACACGTGCAAAAAAAGCTTTTCTTTTTCGACTTCCCTCTCCCCCGTTAAATGACTACAATGTAACGCAACAGTGCTTTGTCCCTGCTTTGTCCGCCACTATATGACCTGAGAGGAAATCGAATTTCACGCTGTATATGGCGCTCGTCGAATTCGTCGAATAGAATAAATAATAATAAAGAAATACTAAATCAAATAAACCAGTGAGGCGGTGCTAACAACCACTCATTAACACGGCGCAACATGCCGCAACAGGCGAAATGTCGCATCGGCGTTTATACAAAAGAAAACTAAAGGTGCTTAATAGGCGAAGACAAAAAAAGGAAGGAAGTCGATCCGTATCTGCAAACACGGGCATGTCAGTAGCTGAGCCGCTCTCAGGCACCTTTCGGAATTGTTTACTTTTCTATTTCTTTCAACCAGCTGAAGCAGTGGCGCACGCATAAATATCGAGCGGCAGAGAGCGTAGAAGTCGGCTGCAGCAGCAACGTACGCACAAATAGAGGAACAACAGCCAATGTTGCTAGAGGAAAGAATAAGGAGGAAGAAGAACGAAAGGCAAGGAGCTGCGAAGCCGTCTCCTTTCAGTTTATGCTTATTGATTTGCGGAGAATAAGCTGGCTTAGTATCTGTTCAGAGGAGAAGAAATAAGTAAGAGAAGAAGAAAAAAGAAAGAGGAGAGGCTGAGAAGTTTTTCATTTCACATTTTATCCATCTCCCCGTTTTTCGCCTAGCCAACATCAGTCTTTTTTTTTTTTCCCTCTTCGACGCTCCCTCGGGGGAAGCGATCCGCGTACGCTCCTTTTGGCAACGAGTCAACGGCACGCCACTGGCTGGTCTAAAAAAAAGAAAAAAAGAACGAAGAAAGAAAGAAAGAAAGAAAGAAAGAAAGAAAAGAAAGGAAACCAACTCATCCCACTTGAAGCAAGACGGAACGACGTCGGCGACCGCTAAACGCGCATTTCAGCTGACAACTCGGGCTTAGCGTCTTGAAGAAGAACACGGTGCTGGTCCTAGTCGGTGCGTTAACGGTAAACACCTATACATAATTAGGCAGAAGAGACGACCACAAGATATACACACATATCCGCTGTTTCAGCGAACACTTTCAAATTTTTTAAAGGTTGCCTGTGTCAGGTAGCACTGTTCTAGTTCACGAGCTCGTCTACTCGAAGAGCCGGACATTACTTGCACAAAAAGCTGAAATGCATAATGGACTGATAACCAAAAAGTCACCAATTATGTTTTTCACTAATTACCTTATGGCCCATATTGCAATTTACAAATTCTAGCTCGGAGTTCGTAATGCGAATTCTCAGGATGACTCCAGTTTTGAGGCATTAATTCCCGAACTTTGCGGAGAATGCATTGGCGTTTCTGTTACTTTTGTGCTTCAGTGCATAAAATGACGTTTTGTTCATAAAGTAACTGGAACGCCAGTGCATTTCTCCTCAAAGTTCGGGAATTAGTATTTCAAACTGGCGTCATCCCGAGAATTCGTTCCAAGTGAATCCACCCTGTGAACTGTCAAATCTGATCTGTCAAAGAGGCTGACAAAAAGGCACGAATGCCTGACTGAGTATCAGTCCCCTTTCCCGACCCGCTCCCAGAGCACAAAACACTCAAGCACACCTGGTAAGCATGGTACACGAAGTGGATACATACGCAAAAAAGTGAAATCTACATGAAATACGTAACAGTAATATTGAATGCGATTTGTGTACAAAAGAATGAACAGTCATACCATGTGTGTTCCATTTGCGCTCCTCTTTGTACAAAAAATGAGCAAAAGTCACGTCTCGTGACTGCGCCTACGAGAAACCGACAGCAGTTCGACGCTGCGGTGCGTATGTAATACTCGACACGATTTCGCAAGTTCGTTCATGTTTAGAGTGACTATACGCCGACGACGTTTAGGGGCGATATTGGCACTTCGTAAATGAATCAATTACTCCTGAATGACGAGTGCGGGACGCGGCATGTCAAAAACGTATATACGACACGTACCTTCCAAATTTCAAGTTTTGTGCACCATGCAGTTCCTTGATCGAGGTTCGGGAGGCGCTAGTTTAAACTAAGTCATAAAAAAGAAGAATGTAGTATTTTGCGATACTACCTTTAACGCTGGAGAGTTAAAGCGATTAGGTGAAGCAGTAGGGTAATGTTGCAACATAATTTGTCTCTTGGTTCGAGCCCTACAAGTGCCGATACATTTTTTTTGTATTTTACGATGGTAAAATAAAGGAAGTCAGATAATGTCAGGGACAGATAGCCGCTCAAATTCAGCAAAGAGGGAGAGGGCACGCAATCACATGCTGTCGCATCTAAAAAGGTTGGTTAAAAAGTTTTGGCGGGCATTTAGGCAATTGAATTCGTACAGGCCGCTGTCGGCAACAAACACGCACGTGCCTCACAAGAATCGTGACAAGAAAATCAGCAAAATATGGCACTTGAACCTTACTAAAACTGATAAGCACTATCAGTAAACCATCAACTACAGGACTAATCAACAGCAACAAGAAGCTATATGCATATTACTAGTAAATTCCCGCGACCCGATGCTCTGCACAAGAAAGGCCATAGTAGCAAAGTGCGCAGCTAGTGATACCAACGGTTCCACCAAAAATTAAGAAATATATATATTTAAATAATAAAAAAGAGGGGGCGGAGGGTGGGGTACGTTTACGCTTTGTCATGGTGAGTATGTAAAAAAAAATTACATGAGTAAAAAATTACTTAGTATAGTAATCATATTTTATTAAATGGTGCGCTCAACTATGCAAGCCGGAAATAAGCTCTCTCTTGCGCACCAAATCCACAACTACGCGCTTTGCGTGGTTTCCTTTAAATCAGAGTTTACAGGTATTAAACTCAGCGTAGGAAAAATATGGTTGTGGGAATAATATAAATTTTATTTTGTTAATTAGAGAAATAAAAAATGCGAATGTTTTTTTTACAAGCAAAGAAAGGAAAAAAAATGAAGAAAAGTGGTTGCACAATCATGCGCGAATAACCAGAAGGTATACACGCCTTTCAACAGCAAGACGCTGTTCACAGCTACAAAAGGAACAAGATACAGGCGGCCAGTAATTTCCCCATACTGCAATAACAGTACGCGCTCAGGTGTATCTTCCTGTGCACACAAACTGAGAAACTAATTTGAAGGCTCAGGGAAAGGAATTGCCTACCGCGAATAAAAGGTGCGGCCAAGCGCACCGTACATCGCAGGCATCGAAAGTTACCTTCACCCGCTGTGGTGGCCCGATGGGGCGGGATCAAATCCTGGCCGCGGAGACCGGTATTCAATCGAAGGCAAAATGAAAAAAGAAAAAGAAAACGCCGGTGCACAGTGTATTGGGTGCACGTTAAAGAGCCCCCGGTAGCGAAAAAAATAAAAAAATCCGGAGTTCCCACCTGCGGCGTGCCTCATAATCATATCGTGGTTTTGGGACGACATCATCATCAGCCTGGCTACGCCCACTGCAGGGCAAAGGCCTCTCCCATACTTCTCCAACTACTCCGGTCATGTACTAATTGTGGCCGTGCTGTCCCTGCAAACTTTTTTATCTCATCCGCCCACCTAACTTTCTGCCGCCCCCTGCTACGCTTCCCTTCCCTTGGAATCCAGTCCGTAACCCTTAATGACCATCGGTTATCTTCCCTCCTCATTACATGTCCTGCCCATGCCCATTTATTTTTCTTGATTTCAACTAAGATGCCATTAACTCGCGTTTGTTCCCTCACCCAATCTGCTCTTTTCTTACCCCTTAACGTTACACTTTAACGTCCTTTTGGGACGTAAGAAATAATAATAATAATAAAATTAATAATAATAATAATAATAATAATAAAATTAATAATAATAATAACAATAATAATAATAATAATAATAATAATAATAATAATAATAATAATAATTTTTAATATTATAATAAATCGACCTTCAAATAGCATTAGTCATGAAGATACATTGCGCCATTTCACGCCCCACATTGCCTCACCTCGCCCGTACACGCCTAAAGATCGCCGCCGGCACCGAGCAATGTGCGGAATTAATCTCCGCTAACCGTGGCTTCCTTTCGAAATTCCGCCCTCTCGCCGAATGCGTTGGCAGAAGAGCGCGCCGCGGTTTTCCCTCTGTGTTGCCGCAACGGCCGCGAGCGATTCGTACGCGACGATCTCCCTTGCGCAAACTGGGCGGTTCGTCTCCGAGCTCCGTTCGTTCCTCATTTCGACAAGGGGCAGAAAAACACCCGCCAATTTTACGAGCCGAAGGAGACAAAAGAAGAAGAAGGAGAAAAGGAAACACGGGAGACGGAGAGGAGCACAGTGGCACGCATCGAGATGGAAAAGTTAAAAGGAAAGCACCGAAGTCATAGTAGAACCGAAACCCCTCGAGGTTAAGAAATACCGCTGCGAAAGGCTTTCCTCTGCGAAAGAAAGAAAGGAAAAAAAATTGTGTGTCTGCGTTTGTGGAAAGAGAGAGAATGATCGAGAATAAACATGCAGCGAAGGCTAATAGATAGATAGATAGATACATAGATAGATAGATAGATAGAGAGAGAGAGAGAGAGAGAGATAATGCGGTTCGCGGCAGCGCTATGCTTCAACCTTGCTACTGCGGTGGCGATGATATTTTGTTTGCCTTTTCCCCCTCTCTCTCGTTCTCTGTGACGTGAGATTAAAAAAAAAGAAAAAGAAAACCTTTATCACTATACAAGCTGCCGTAACCAATAAACCAGCAAGCACATACATAGAACGTATATGTGCGTCGTACTTTAGACGTATGTATAAGACGTGTTTAGAGGTATTCTCGGCAGGTTTTCATAGCGGCGTCGCCGGCTTGAGATCTCTGGGTTGACTAAGCGTGATAGCTACGCTTCTTATTGGAAGTCGACACACGCGCCATAACTTATTCGCTTTGATCGGTTAGTGCCGTGTCTTTCCGCGGCGATTGTATCAGATTAGAGACTTTTAGCTTGTACGCTATTCCGGTAAACGGCAGCGGTTCGGGCGGATTACCGGATGGTCGAGGCGTAAACGTGAGCGGCCGGAGCGGTTAAGCCGCCTGTGTTGTAGAGCTCAACCAGACAAACGCATAGCTAAAACTGCACTAACTCACCATATCCTGCTTCGCCACTCGTGCAAATGTTTGGCAGCGGCGTAATTGTGAACACGATTACGCCACTGTCAAAAATTTACACCAGCAGCTAAGTAGAATATAGTAATTAGCTCTGTGTTTGTGTGGTTGAGCTTTGCGCCACCAGTTGGCGCCACCAATCTGGCCGCTCACGTTTACGCCCCCGCTAAACCGGAAAACCGCCCGCGCTTGCCCGAATACCGGACACGCTAAACGTCTCTATTGTCAAGGAAGCAGTGGACTCGACAAAATGACGGAATTTTTGCTGCCCTAGCTTGAAAGCATTGGTGTAAATGGAAGTTTTTACATCCTAAATAATAATAATAATGATAGTAACAAAAAACGCAAGAGTATCCTTCGCAATGTTGAAATCTAAATGATGCGATTATTTTTTCTAGTTAGCTATGTGTAGGTAGTGGTGACAGGCGCACGGTTTCGACGCCTGTGGCGGTTAATTCTCTTAGACAGCGAAAGCTTCGCATTAGAATTAATACCGTTTCTCTCTAGTGAAAAACAAAACTTCCCGAAGAAACCGGATGCGCTGTTCCCACTGGAAGGCGACGACGGTTCAATGCTCAGTTACGACGTACATATACTTCGAGCGAATAAAACATCTCCGTCGTAGCTGGTCAGCTCGTTGCGGCTATATGCCGTCAAAAAAAAAATCTTTAACTCATACACCTGCTTAAATTTTATCTGGTCATTCAGTCTCGGTGAACTTGGTCTTTAAAATTGTAATTTTTGTTTTGAATCCCATATTTTTTAAACTAGTATAATTCAATAGTCGCTATAAACACGCGGTATGCATGCTACTGACTCCTCAGCGTACAAGCGAGGCGTACACATTCGGTGGTCGCATTATACGTTATCAAAAAACCACAGGAAAGATGGCCAGTTTCAGAACTTAATCGCCGAGAAAGCTCGGCGCTGGGTCGATGCATACACCACCTGTGGCTTCGAGCGCGATGCACGGATTTAGCTAAGAGGAGCGCGAAATGGATTTCGCGGAGCGCGAAAAGAAAGAAAAAAAATGAAGAGAAGAGGAGAACAAATAATGCAGCCAAGCATTCGCCCCCCCCCCCCTTTTTTTTTTCTTTTATCGCCAGACCCGAGGGGCGGCGGCGTGGTCGCTATGCGAAAATTGCCGCGGGACGGCCCGCGATTGCGGGTCACCGAAATCAACGACAGAGAGGGAGGGAGGGAGGGAGGGAGGGAGGGAGGGAGGGAGAGAAATGAGAAACGAGGGTTCGGAGGGGTTTGCGGCAACTCAAGAGAAAGACGCTGACGCTGTGCCGTTTTTGTACCTTCGTACGACGCTCGCGGTGTGGCTTGGAAGAATGCGGCAGGCGTTCGCGTTGCCCAATCCGGTTTCGTTTTACGGCAGCCAGTGGGACCCGCTCGAGAGATGCGCAGACACCGAAGGAAGAGAACAACAACAAAAAAAAAAAGCGAGAACAAAAGAAAACGAAAGGAAAGTGGCGCTCATTGGAACAAGCGAACGAATCATCACAAATGCGCGCATGTCCTCGACACTGTGCCGTTTTGCAATTCCACATCGCGCGTCATATACTTGTACCGGAGTTTCGCACGTGGTTGAGTCATGGGGGCGAGTTTATTACGAGCGGACGCCCTTTTTCTATCCAAGCCCTTCTAACACCTCCCCTCTCGCTTTCTCTTTGCAAAATATGCGCATTCCGGAAGCAGTGAGGCGGATGCCAATGAGAAGGAAGTGGCGGGCCTTCGAAGCGCACCCTGTAGTTGTGCGGCCATCTCGAGCGATTTGAATCGCTCGCGCTAAGTTTGTACACTCGCCGAAGTGCTTACAGGCTCCCGGTGCTGAGCACGGAGGTCGCCTTCGGGTGGAGGCGAAATGCAAGAACGCTCGCTCGTAATCATACGCAAGTGTCCATCAAAGAACCCAAATTTGTCACCATTAAACGGGAGCCCGTCACCGTGACCAAATTTGCGGCATACGGGTTCGTCGATATACCATCACGCCAATGCGGTGAACGCAGCGCAACTTGCTCACAGACACCGCGGAGGAACAGCTGGCACCCAGATTATCACTTCCATGTTTGCGTATACCGCTTTTATTCTTTGTCCGTGCGCCTGTTACGCTGCACCGAGCGGTTTCGCCAAGGTACCCATATCGATCGTCTTGTGCACACGCTATAACATTCAGAAATCAGTCGGCTCAAATTACGTGCGCTATACATACGGTGCCATGCTTTCGGTCTTCCCTGCACCGAGTTATAAACTTATTTTCGTGGACGTTTTATCACGCGCCTGCTATACGGCGTCTCGAATTGTATCGGCCCTCGGTTGGTTTGTCCCGTACGCCTTCACGTATACGCTCGATGACGCTGTACAGTCGCTCGCGTGCGCCTCAGCGCGCCGTCACAGTGAAAGATGTTGCGGCTCTACGCGCGTATAATAATTTCGGTAGAGGTGTCCCACCCTGCGACGCGCAGTGCTTGCGAAAGTTTAGTCTAAAACTACATCGTCGCTTTCTACCCGGCTCGTTCAGCAGCGAGTCTCTCGGGATCCGCGCCTATAGCGAGTACGTTCGCCAACCGTGGCACAGATATTGATGACACTTCGTCGCGGAGGAAAGAAAAGTTATACAGGCCCTCAGAGTTAAGACTCCGAAGGGCTGCATTTTAGATCGAGCGCTAGTGATAACGCGCGCGAGCTTAATTTTATATTGTCTTCTTCTTGCCATTAAGTTATCGTGCTTCATGATAATCATCTCCAAGGAGGCCGCAGGCGGGAAGTCTTTCTTCTAGTATACCTAGATCTTTCGCTGCATCCCTGCGCGCCTCGCCCCATGGGAACGTGGTGTGCGAGCCAAGCCTGGCAGCTTGGAAGAATTGAACGCTCGAGGGAAGCGGTATAGGCTTGCGTACGTTTATATAGGTTGCGTCATCCTAGCGTCCGCCATAAATGTCCTATCACTCGTTGAAATAAGACACCTTCAGCCCGCTGCGAATATCGTTGCCGAGCCTACATGCTTTGCTGTAGAACGCTGTAACGCAAGTACATTCGCTCAATTTGCACGGAGGGCAACGTTGTTAGCCTCAAACTAACTTATAATTCGATGGCGCCGAAACGTGAGGCGTTGAAAACGGGTTTCCATCTGAACTTCTGCCGTAGCTTTGTGGTATCACAGAAAGCCCATTGTATCGTTTTTGTCACGCTGAGCGATGTCGAAAAAGGCTGCTTTAGACGAGTGAAATTTAACCAGATACACGTAGTATAGTTCCTGACACGCTGGGGCGGAATTTCAGTTGTGGACAGGTCAGCAAACTAATTGCTGAATATTGATTTACTATACTAATTTAGAAACAAAACGCTCCATATTTTTTTCTATGCGCGAGTGCGCTATCTATGACCAGAAATGAGGGTTATAAGGTTGTTCTGATTTTCTTTCACGTGGAATGACGTTTGGGTTTCGTAGGGTCAAGGCAGACTGCTTTCGTTCTGCAGATTGCACGTGTCTATGATATTTAGAAAATGAACGCCAAGAAAGACACAAACACGGAAAAGGACGGATGCGCAACGCACACATTGCATTGTGCCTTCTTCTCTGTACCTGCGCCTATGTATGTTTTTTATCCCCATTTTCTTTCTTAATCTAGAAGATTACCAGAAACATTAAACATTACCAGACACAGTAACTTCAAACATCGCTAAACTGTTGCCTGTAAACCTAGGGGGCATGCTAATAACTGTGAATTTGATGTCTGTGCAGCGATTTTGGATAGAATTTATAAGTACAAAAGCACGCTTCTATCATGCCACCGAAGCGAATCCGCGTTACACCGCGACCATCAGGCACACTGCAGCGTCCAACGTGCACAACACTGAAAGAGTATCCCAACAATGCCGTCTGATGGCCATCGTTAGAAGCGGGCATGCTCAAACATACTGAGCGGCGAGACCAGTGGGCCCACTAGGAAAACAACAAACAGAAGACGGCGACTACACACGGGACAACGGAGACGTCGTCCGTTTATGACGCGGCAGGAGTTTGCCCCAGTCTTCCTTAGTACTGCGTCGTCGACACCCGAAAAAAAGTGCTGCTGCTCGGCGACGCTTTGTGGGCCTACATCGCGACAGCGTGGGGACGGTATATATACGAAGCGAACCACCCTCGGGGAGATTGCGTGCTCTGGACGGTACACGGAGCGAAAACGACACTCATTCATCACGAACCTGACGACCTGGACGTGATACGGCGCGCGATTACACGTCTCCTTTCCCATCTCGCCGGTGAATAAGTGGGGAGTGGGTGGTTATACGTGCGGGTGACACATGGACGGAGCGTTAGCAAGGCGTGACGAGATTTAACGAGTGTATAGGTGTACAGTCTAGCGCGGGAGAGTGCGTGCAACGCGTCAGCATACATAGCGTGTCAGTAGAATGGTGGTGAACAGTGGGAATCTAAACAAAGAGGTTCACAGGAAGATGGACGCTCGATGTGATGAACACTGGTGCAACAAGAAACCTTGGCTCCGGCGACAATTGTTCTACCACTGTTCATCGGCGGACGGGGCGTGTGACGTTTGTTGCTGAGAGCAGAAGGAAATCCGTCGTCGAGTGCGTCGTAACTATTTTGCTGACGGCGGATATACCTGAAGTATTGTGCGACAGGGAAATCGGCAGTTTGTGGTCCAGAGCGGTCTCCCTTCAAAGGAGTGACCGAATGCGACGCTGCTTTACTTCCGCAATCTGGCGGGAACCGCCGTAGCTACCAGCTTGGCAAGACCGATGGAACGACCTCACTTGCTTTAATTGAAATGCAACAAACGCTGGCTCCAATCCTCGAAGCAGCTCTTGTCCGTGTACGAGGGCTGCGACCGCATTCGCAATTACGAGCCGGTTCAACGAACCGGCCACGGCAGCTCTCGAGCTCGCTTACAGGTGGACGGCAGAAGCTACTGTTCTCGACGCTATATGGTACCGGCCGAAAGACGTGCTTACTACGCCGAAAGAGGTGACCACGGTGGCAGAACAAAAGTAAACACCGAATGAGCTCGGTTCACTTGAAGTTGTTTAACCTGCACTGCGAAGTAAGCGTCCCAGCCGAATCTCAATGTTCCTCGCTGCGTTCCAAAACCGAAGCTGCGATATAACGCCCGAGGGCGGAACGCTGTCTTTATGTCCGCTGAGTCCCGGCTGTGGGCAATGAGGGAGCGAAACGACGGGGCTCTAAATGCCTCCCAAGAAAATGAAAAATACAAGCCTCTGGCGCGTAACCGGAACATCGCTTCAGTGCTGTGTCGCGCTTTACACAATGAGCCATCGTTCGGCAGGTTTGACAATGTGTCAGGTATACCGCGGCACAAAATGCGAAGCAGAGCCATTTCGAAGTAAAAAGTAAATAAATAATAAAAGTAAGGCACAATAGCGCCTCTGAGTGTGCGAAACAGGCTCGCATAACGAACGACGGCGTGTTGTTGCCTAAGCTGAACCATGTATAACTGCCTAAGGAGAACGAAGTCGTAGAAACAATGCATTGTAAAAACAACGCTACGTTTCGGTGGGTCTCATTTTCCCTTTATTAATTACTTCTCTCCACCTTGCGGGCTTCCGCAGAACTATTACGTCAAACACTAAACGTTGAACGATGAGACGAGAGGCAGAAAATTACTAGCTGGAGGTGCACCCGATGGGCACAGACCGAGATGAAAGAAAAAGAAAGTTTATTTTATTGCAAGATTTGCAACCTCTGATACTTCTTCTACACATGTTTTCTAAATCACTGGCCAGGTAGCGACAGGCCTACACTGACAAGCGCTGTCGGTGGGTAGCTTCGCGTCGACGGCGGTCGTGGATCAAGGAATGCCTCGCCCGCGCCATTACGTGTTAGGCGCGCATCACAGCCAGCCGGTCAGCGAGCACTGGACCAATGGAGGCACCGGGTCCCTAAGAGGCCTTTCCCGCTGGCTTCCTTCGTTCTTTTTTTTTTTTGGTCCTTCGTCAATGCAGGCGACGCCTTTTGCGGTACGAGTTTGTCTCTGAGCATCACCGTGGCGTGTTCCTCAGAGCCTGTAGCAAAGTCGCCACAATGGTAAGAGACAAACAGCGATGCCTTCGCATACTCTCGGTGCGCCTCTTCTAACGTGTCTCCGCATTTGCGCTCAAGGCTGAGCACATTAGCGCTATTGCGTCTTGCGCGTTTAGCACGCTCCAGAATGACGCGACCAGAAATAATAACAATAATAATACTTTATTCGACGAAGTTACAAAGAAGAAAAAGAACAATGTACAAATCATACCAAAGCCACACAGGGCTTGAGCAGCAGTGCTTAGCTGGCAGGCAACAGAACCAACAGTAATTGTAAGCGACATATTTTTTCACATTTGTATAGTTTATAAAGGAGAAAAAAATAATAGAAAGATTTCCAAGTAAATCACTGAAAAAATTAGTAATTTTCTGAGGCGACTAATTGTCAATTTGCCCGAGTGCCTTTTTAATATTGTACTTAGTTTGAGCGCTCAAGACACTTTCAGATAATTTAGTAAGGCATGCAGGAACATAGCAGTCTCATGTTATCTTGCCACATCTTGTACAGCGCCTGGTAATACCAAATCAACATAGAAAAGTCAACATTCCTTTTTTTTTTCTTCAGTCTCGAACATTTATCGCACACTTGAGATTGCAGAACGGAGAACAGAAGGGCGTTTAGTATATGCTGACAAGGGGCGCTGTAACTGTTACCGGAAAGGTACAACGAATACGCTGTGTAGAATAGAGCAAAAGACGTTCGCCAGCTGGAATATTGGCGTCACAATAGTCGGCAAATCATAGAATAAATTTAAGGTTGTTAACTTACTATCGGGTTCGGTGGTTCGTCAACACGAAGCACATGAGTAGAAGAGTACGCATTTGGGCTAGTTGCTTCATGATTACGAGCAGTAAAACAGCGCTAAACAACAGGACGAGGAGAGGGCGCTGGTGTCTGTGTCCCTCTCCTAGTCCTGTTGTTTAGCGCTCTTTTGCTGCCCGTAACGAAGCACATGTCATAAGGGCCAATAATGAGTGCAAGAGAAAAAAAAAGAACTTGTTTAGAAGATGATGTTATAATATCCGTCCACCCGTCGCTCCATCTATATCCCTGGAACGCAAGCTCTGAGTAGCAGTTCTGCTTTATGGACACGGTATACGCACGTGCTACCCAACACGGCGAATCTTGCTTATTATGCTGAAGAATGTGCATGCAAATGTAGCACGTGCGTGACGACCGCTGCACGCATATCTGACAAGAAATTCGCAAATACAGACTGAAGTGGCAAGCGCAAGAATGGACGCGAGACACGAGAAAGGCGAAAAGGACAAGCGCTTGTCCTTGTCGCCTTTCTAGTGTCCCGCGTCCACTCTCGCGCTTGCCACTTCAGCATGGAATACCAACCAGCCCGGTCTCACACCCTGTCACAAATACAGGCCCGCGTTTCTCGCAACGTTCGCACCGGAGTTGTGCCCTGCGGCCTTGGTCGAGTCCAGCTCTCACGTGATCCTCCGCGACCAACACCTCGAATACAGCAGATCGCAGGGCTTATTCGGCGAGACTCGCGGCTGCCGCAGCGGCGTGCCTGACTAAACCAAGTCGCCAGAGAACAACGGAAGATCAACAGAGACCGAATCGGTCTCCCAGGTCTGTACACGACCGTCACTGCAGCGACACTGTTCAAACAGCCCGGCGGCAGTTGTACGGGCAATGAAACGGAGCGCCGTTCGGTCGCCTCCTCGCCGACACAGAGACAAGTCCGGAGTTATTCGCAGCGGGCGGACAGAGTAAATACTGGCCGCGCGATATCTTGAGCGGGAGAAGCGGAGCGTGAGCCGATCGAGCCGTAAAAAAAAATAAAAGAATATGAAGGCAGAATCGGTGGGCCGCTCCAGCGAAGAAACGACGCGTTGCCTTACACCGGGGAAGGCGGGAAAAGAAGCTAATAGCGCGAACGCCCAAGGTTCTCCGCGGGCATACGGGTTCTGCCGCGTCGCCTGTGCCGAACTGGCGCTAACTTTGCTCACGGAAGCCGCCCTGTCGTTAATTAGCCGAGCTTGCAGTCTCGGTGCTTCGGCATGAGGCTGGCTTATATTGTGAATGAGTGTGCGGATGAGGAGAAGCCCCGAAGCGATAGAACAAACATCGACTCGCCGAAGGGTGGGGTGGGAGGGGGGGGGGCAAGGACGTTTTTTCTGTCTGGCACACTGGGATGCCGGTTGACGACGGAGGTACAGTGAACTGGAAGAAAGAACTAGAAGCAAGAACTAGAAACAAGTATTCTGGTACACTGTAAAGGAGAGGCGCCGTCGCAAGTGCCGCTGCGGGGCGTGTGGCGAGCGCGTTGTCATGGCAACGCCGTCGTATCTCGCACACGTTAAAAGTGACTGCAACGACCGGTCAGTCAACGAGGATTCACATACGGGGTGTTTCGATAATTTAGGGAGAAAAAAAAGAACATCCGTGGCAGATAGCGCAATTACAATTTTTTGAGCTGGATTGCAGAAACGGGCGGACATCATCTGCGTGAGAAATCGAAGTGCAAAATTGAATAATTGACGAAACTTCACTAATTATGTTTTTAAATAACTAATCTACAGCGCATATCGCGATTTATAAATTATAAACCCTGGGAGTTCGCAAGGCAGATTCCATTGGAACGAATGCTCAGAATGGCATAAATTTTCGATATATTAATCCCCGAACTTTGCGGATAAACACATAGGCGGTCCAGTCATTTTTATGCTTCAATGCATAATACGCGGTTTTGTTATAGAGAAAGTAAGTGGAACGGCGGTGCATTTTTTACAGCAAGTTTGATGACGCATATCTGGGAAATGATGCCATCCACCTAATTTTTTTCAAGCGGATATGCCTAGCAGTCTCGCGAGCTAAAATTTGCAAACAGCAATATGTGACGTAAGGTAATTAGCTAGAAATTTAATTAGTGAACTTTTTAAAATAGTAGATTAGGCACTTCGACTTCTTGTGCAAGTAATATCCGTCTCTTCGAGTAGACAGGCTCAAGGACTAGAACTGCGCTATCTGTTTTAGATTATTTTTAAATCTAACTGAAAGTCTTCTAAGAAACGCCCGGTATCTTTACACGCCTGTTGTTAGCCGAGTACTTTGTTGGGAAATACGTAAGGTGGAACCAGTTTTATGCCCTGGACGATTTCACTGCTATTGCCCACTGGTCCTTCCTTGCGACTGGTGCAAACGGCGCCGATCCATGGGCGGCTTGTGGAAAGCGGCACAAAAGTCGGGGACCACGTGGTGAGCGTGCTACGAACAATTGATGGAAGGCGGCCTCATGAGATGACATTTGTCCCACTGTCGACAGCACGTTTAGTCCGCAGCGTTTCACGATTCAGCAGTTGTGGCCGATAATTTGCTCTCCGCATTCTTTTAGCAAAGGTTTCACGGATAGAGCTTTCATCAGGGTGCCCTTTCATCATGGTGGTACACGTGTTTATATGGTTTCAACCCTCTTTAGTTTGCGATGCTGTGGGGTAAAATAATGCAAAAGTACGCCGTCCTAAACAATCGAACTGCTGTTCCTGAACCGTTCGGTGTATGCCATTGTTATAGATAGAAGGAGACGGTAACAGTGCCAAAGTACGTGCAGTTTCTTTCTTTTTTTTTTTGCAGGCTGGGAGAAATAAAAAAGTAGGGGTACGCGAACAGCAATCTTTGAGACCGAGTCCAATACAAGCCCAATACTGCCGAAAACGATTCTAATGCGACTACATATCGTATACTTTTCGAATAAACAACGGTCGTTTGGTCAATTAATATAATACGATGTTCATTTCCTAATATTCGTATTGTCAGCAAGATTCTGTCGTAACACTGCGTATTTATGAAGCGGTGTTTATTAAAATCCAAATCGAGCATTCGGAACAAATTAGCAGTTTGTTGCGTACCCAGCAGTCTTGAGAAGTGGGAATGGCCGCGGCTTGACTCCTTGAGCGATGTTTAGCGTGCTCCACTGCGTAATTTTTTGTGCTTTATGTCTGCTACTATGGCCGCCAGGGTGAAATTTATCGCACTTTTGTCCCAGTGTTATGTTTGATTGGGCAGGCTCGAGGATCCAAGCTATTCTAAAACTATTAGAAATAAAAAAAGTTCAGCAGGTGTTGCACTGTTGTAACACAGGAAGGCGAAAGCGTCACTGCACATTTAGTAATACACGAAGTTATACAGTCGGGGTTGGACTTCTCTGTAAGGCTTATCGGTAACGCATCAAGGGCCCTATAACGTAAAACTATTCCAATATGTTTCTATTCCAATTTCCTGACGTCAAATTTGCGTAACCACCGACGCAAGCACCGGGCGGTCACCCATAGGGTTGTCTGAACAGACCAATCAAACGCTCTCCTCGTTCATAGGAGATCCCTTTTGTTTGCTTGAAAAACGAATAACATTGCCAACACTGAGCGGCTTGTTGTATCTAATTGGCTGACAAGAGGCGAGGAGAACGCTCAAGTGGAGAGGAATTCACTAGGGCAGAGCCAGTGCACTGAAAACCGATAACCGGATGAAGAGGGTGGTGCCGGCGTCTGCGATTGGTCGGCTTTCCCTTACATAGCTTGTGGTGGCTGGTGGAAAATCGCGGCGGCATGCAACGGAAGCTTAAGAATGACGCTAAAATTGACCCTCAGCAAAGAAGAGTTGGCAGAATGAGGTAGTAAACGTGTCGAAAGTGCTTAAAAACGTTACACGGTCACGCAAGAAGTTTTATTATACGCAAATACACCCATGCTCTCCGGCAGGTGCGAGTAGCCAGCGTCTCAGCGATCGGCGGCAGCTATCTTTTATTCCTTTCGGAACGGGGCAGCCTGCGGCTATTCCGAAAAAAATTCAGTTTTGTTCGGCATATTAATGCATCTTTATCGCGTACACGTCACTTTGACGCGGTGAGTTCATGCGGTTTTGTGACGTCGCGTGACAGGCAGGTGAAGTGGGTGCATCCCGAAAACTTTTTACCAATAGCCGAGGGCTAATGGCGAAAAGGGGTCGAATCAGAAATAACTGTTTTTCTTTTTTCTGCCAAATCATGCATAATCAGTGTGCATACATCATATCAGATGGGGAGGTATTGCGGTTTTTAACGTCGCGTGACAGACAGGTGAAATGGGGGGTGGTCGAAAAAAGTTTTTGACCAATCGCGGAGGGCTGATAGCAGAATTGGAATAGAAAAGTTTGGAATAGTTTTACGTTATAGCGCCCCAAGTTACACAATCGGGGGCTGGACTTCTCGCAAGACTTAACGAGCCGCAATGGGAAGGTACACGTGTGGCACTAAGGCGACCTCCTCATCAAGGTGCAGTGGCGCGCGCATCTTCCGCAGTGACGTACTTGCGCGGTCGTTCTCGCGAGACGCAAGAACGTGCACGCTTCTCCGTCATTCGCCGCCCACAACCGCCCCCACTGTGACGTCAATGCGCAGAGTGCGCGCGCCCGCTTTTCTGCGCAGCAACACCTGGCGCGACAGCAACTACTAAGCTTAAAATTCGGTCGACACTTTAAGGCTGCTTACGTGTGGGAATGCGAAAGCGTTATACCGTTTGTAGACTTCGGAACGTCATCAACGCGCTCATTTCATGCGCCTATGACGTGGCGCCACCTCCTCCGCACTGTCACGTGCGCAGCCCAATGACGCACGCGCTAGTCAGCGAGACGGCTGCGACGTGACGTGTGCAATCAGGCACGCACTATAGGCGCGCAATACGTGCTACATAAATGAGTTTTTTTTTTTTCGAGCGTGAGAGAAGCAGGCGAATACACGTAAAATTGCCGCGCGACTGGCCGCTCGAGGCATTTTGCGTGTATTGGCGGGCTTCTTTCAAGCTCGGAACAACACTTTTATGTAGCACGTACGGAGCACCAGAAAGGTGTATCGGGAGTTTTTCACGTTGCTCTACAATTTTCTCATTGACACGTTTAATTTAATTATAATGTTTAAGAAGTTGGTTAATTAAGACCAACTATGCAATATGGAAAATTGCCAAAAATAATTCGAATATCTCCAAGCGACGGCGAGCAACATTACCCCAGCTACGTGGCATTCGCACAATTTTAAATCTTGGTGGTGCATGATAGTTGAGACACCCTGCGTATACCGGCGCCTGCCTGTATACCGGCACCTCGACGCTGTAATTCGATCGCTCGCCTGCACATGACCGTAGCGCATGCGTGGAAATTCCCCTTGCCGGAAAGCCACTTACACACGCTGGTTGACAGAAGGGGGGTAGCCGTCGGATACCGCAGCGCCTAACACTTAGGTTGCGTGCAGACATCAACGCACTCGGAAAGAGAGCGGGGGGGACCGTTACGTGAAGGAAAAGGGTTTCAGCCGTACGAGAACAAGGCAGAGCAACAGAACAGTAAACATGCAAAGATATCGACGAAGAAGAGGCATCTGCGACTGGATCGATGGCGATCCAGCCCGTCTAGTCTTGGTAGCAGGCGCCATCGCCTACTACAGGGAGACACCCTGTCATCAGGCGTATAGCTAAAGGAAAGAGTGAAGGGTGGGGGGGGGGGGGTGGAGCAGCGAGCTCCCGCACCGAGAGTTGACGTGTTACGACACAAACAAAAGGGAGGCGGTGTATGACGGCTCCGGTGTTCTCTGGCGATGACCTTGATGCCTTGCCTGCGCAAGACTTCGTGTCCGCATCGAAGGAGACGTGACCACACATGCAGAAAGGCTGCAGAAGAAATGGCTCACGCCGCCGGTGTACGGTGCACAAGGAAAGCTGGGAAGCTTTGCGAAAGCGCTGTTTAAGTGGACTATAGGCTGCGCCGTAGGCTTTGTTTGTAACAGTGCGAAGATCTTTCAAGAAATAAAGGAAGACAGAAAATGAAGGATGCGCCAGTAAATACATTCCGAACGAGACTGTGCACATCGCGGAGCGAGCATAGAAAAACCGCGGCAGTGTTGGACTCAGGTTTGTGACGGGCCGTTCAGGCGGGCTCTGAAAGGACTCACCAACTGAAAACAGCATGCACTGCCAAGAAGTCGTTGGAGGCATTCGTACACAGTAACCTGGACAGAGGCGTTCTGTTTCAACAATTTTTCGCAGCGATGACGCTCTCTTAAAACGCGTTCTAATCTCTCTCTCTTTCATGTTCGGTAAACAAGATCCCTTGCTTCGGCATTTTGTATATTGTTTCAGACTCCAAGCTCGGACAACGCTCCCGCTGTCCACTGTGAAAATTCACAGAGCACTGGGCAATTCGCTGGGCAACAGAAAAAGTTGCCGCAAGAATCTGTCATGGCGCTCTCCGTGGCAGTTATGACAACTGCGAAGCTCCGGAAAGTCAGCAGAATTGCCCTCACAATGTACAAAGCTTTGAGGCGCCAGGAGTTTCGCACGGGACTCTCTTGCGCCGCGCATATATTGGTCGCTCAGCCAACGCTTCTTCGAAACTTTTCGTCGAGACCAGCCGCGCTACCTCGCTTACCTCGCTTTTCACTTATAGTCATTCGACTGGGCGCTTTCGGTGGGCTTTATAGAGCGTTCCCACGGGGCGGTCTACATTCGGTTGGTCCAAATCGAACGCTCGGGACACATTCGCGAAGTTCATTCAGAGCGCTCGGAGGCGCTGTCACCTTTGAGCTGGGGGGAGGGGGGGGGGGGGCGACCGAGATCCAACGGAATCTCGATCACGCGTGCGGCAGCAGCTGAACGTTCGGTTGCCGGCAGGTTCGATCTGGCTCTAATCTCGAAATCTCGAGAGGGCTCCGCATCGCTGCTAACCGAGTTGAGCGCCTGAAGAAACCAGTCGAATTTATCGTGATTTTTTTTATTGCTCCCTTAAATTAATAAGCATCGAACTGTGCTGAAACAGACGGCGCTCTTCACTCCCGCGTAGTGGAGCGCTACATCGTCGTAGCACACGTAGACTACTATCCTGCTAAGAAGTAGTTGAGGAAGTCCTTCTGCACCTTCATTCACGCATTACACCTAATCAATAAAAACATTATCCTGATTCTGAACTCTGATGCTTCGGTCGTTCAGCTACATGGGAATAATATGTATAGTGCACGGATTTGTTTATTCTTCGTGCTCGTGGGTTCAGACGTGATTTTGGCTTTATTTCGCTCCGTCAGGACTTCACACGCTTAAATTTTTAAGCAATCACTGTTTTTTTTTCCTTCTAAACGCAGATGGCAGTAACAATCTCCGCACGTGCATAATCCCTGCGAATTGTTGCACTTATAACGCGATGTTTCGTTGCACACGATCAGTTCGCAATTTCACACAGGCGTTTGTAGCCAGGACAATCCACGCGCTACTTGTCATTCCTATATATGCTGACTGAACCGCAATACTTGCAGCTCCTGTAGACACTAGGTCCACATTTTCCCTCTAGTAACTCGTTTTATATATAAACATCTATACGATTCTATCGTGGCGTCCGAGATCTGGCGGCACCCAATATTCGCATCGCCCGATCTCAGAGGCCGTGATAGTCACATAAAAGTACGCAGATCTCAGCAAGACGAAAGTCCAAATTCGTTTTTTCCTCCTGCGAGCGTTCCGCGCTAGGCTAGTGCACGAACCACGACACTGGACGACGGCGGCACCGGTGACACACGGTCCTGTGTCGAAAGGTGCTCTTGCACTCTCTTAGTTACACGAAGAAAAAAAAAAGAGAGAGAAAAGCAAACAAGCGATAACAATAATCGCCACTAAACTTTTGCTCGTAACATCCTACAGGATCAACCCGCCTGGTCGCGCGTCGCGAACAGAGTCTGGCACACGAGTCGAGTCATCGTAGCTCGAGGCGCCCTGCACAAAGCCGCGGAGTCAAAGAGGTGGGGAGAACGCGCAGCCACCAGAGAAAGCGCGTGATCAGAAGCAGCAGCAGCAGCAGCAGCAGTGTTGCAGCGACGCAGTTACCCGAAAAGGCGACGAGGGCGCTGACGCGCGCGCGCGAACACCATCGTTCGCAGGCCCGCAAACATTTGCTCAATGAACTACAGAGCGCGACCTCGACAGCGACGTGCACGTGTAAACACGGCAACCGTGCCGATGGAAAGAGAGCTCGCTGTCCGCGCCAGACTTTGTCGCCACACCCTAATTTGTGGGCTAAGCAAAGGGAAGTTGCAAGAACTGTGGTTAATTCTTGCTTGTCTTGCGTACGGAAAGCTGCGCTACAGAGGGCGCAAGCATCCGAGGCTGCGCGGTGGTTGTGTATTGTTCACTTTCACACCTATACCTCGTTATAGCTGAAAGCCGTTTACGTCCACTGAAAGTGGCAACAAGTGAGACAAAAGAGAATTAAGCGCGAGAAAAAAAAGCAGCGACAGCCCTGCTATTTCCCATTCACAGATTACAGTTCGAGGCAGGTCAAAGCCGGCAGAACACCAGTGGGTCACGGTGAAGAAATAACAGTCAGTGAGTCTCGCCAAAAAACGCTGAGCTAGGCGACGTGTAACGACAATGATTCCTTCCAAGCACTGTCGAGTTCGTGGTACGTGTCCTTCAGACGGGGTGATATGCGCGTCAGTACATCATACAGTTGCGACACGATGCCGTTTAGGCATCTGCAGCTGGCGCAGTGATTACGAGTATGAACAAGAGACGTCCGTACACACACCTGACAACACGGAGCGACGCCGGAACCTTGGGCTGAAGAAACGCAGTGACACCACTGCAACTGCTCATGCGGCAGTTGCAATGCAGGACAATGGACCGCACGACCCAGAGCAGTATACCGATCGTTCCTTCTGCCGGCACGAAGAGTCAGCGTTTACTGCGCCGTGACAAAGGCGTTTCCCGAAACGTCCGCTTGAATGCGGCGCAAGACGTGCTCAAGTTGAAGACCGAAACAATTCAAAGGAGGCATTGCAAAGACGTGAACAGAACAGAACCGCGATCTTACAGCGATGCCGTCCAGTCGATTCAATGCCACTCTTATGGTTTAGCGTTCACGGCCGGCTGATCCCATTGATCCCGCAGTGGGGGAGCGACGCTCTGACCAATGACGAAGTGCGTAAAGGAATGGCATCGGAAAAAGGAATCGCTACGATATCGTAGCTCAGGTTTCCGGTCGATGATAAGGTGCATTGAGGTGGCTTTTGGGGACAAGCTGTCGAATGCGCGTAAAAAAAAAAAAGAACCATAACGGGGGAGACGAGACGCAGAAAACACAAAAGCGGCGGTTCTCCACTAATGCTCCTTTCTTTTTTTTTTTTCTTGGAGGCAAAGCGCATGCACGCTCGAAAGTTTCTTTATTCTTCAAATAATAGACTCCGTTCCAGACACGATTCTGCGGGTAAGTTGCTTAGTACCCTAATGATTAACATGTATGCGTTTCAGTTTCGAGAAAATCAAGCGCTTAAATGCTTAAAGTTTCTGTACATATAGTGATTCAGCTGCGCAGCAGCCTCATCCTTGTATAGAGTCCCCGCAATATGAGAACTGTTTAATGTGGGTGGTGTAGCGTGAAACTTAGTACTAGAGAAAACGGACGCTGAACCCAGTGACTTTCATCGATCGATCGATCGATCGATTGATTGATTGATTGATTGATTGATTGAAGTGCCTTTCATTGATTTATCGATTGATTTAACGTCCGGTGCTTGTAACCTCTCAATGCAACACTGAGGCTAAGTGAAATGCTGTAGCGAGCAAACAATCGCACTCGAGCCTTTACTGCGACTTTCTACAGGACTTCATAATGTTGCGCATGCTCTGCTGGCCTTGCTGGGACTATGCCGTTTCTAATAAAGCTTAGTTGATAGTCCAGTCGTTGTGGTGTGAACACCTCTTCTCCTTTTGCGTTTTGTGGCTGGTTTTATCCTTCGACTTCATAGAACGTAAGCGCGGCAGCTCCCCATTTCTCTCCACGAAAAAACGGCACCCGGACGAGGGAAACTCGCTTCTCGTTGATAAGCGACAGACGCGTTCTACTTTAAAAAAAAAAAAAAAATGCGGAACTGCAAAGCGAAGGACAATGTCCCGAAGAAGACAGATATGCGTTCCAGCCATTGAAGGTTCAAGCCATTAGAGAGAGTGAACGCAGAATAACTCGGTAAGCGGAAGCACCCGCAGACTTCGTTACCGGAAAGGGAACTTTTAAAGCGCCCCACATATATAGAGCGTAGCAGCAACTCGTTTAGCCGAGGCGCCAAAAGCAAGCACTCGGAAACGCTTTTGTTGCAGCGCATTTGAAAAAAAAAGTAAGAAAAGAACAACAACAAAAAAAGTACGAATCTGTACATAGGGGCCCTGGAGTTTGTAACACACGGCAGTGGCGTGCAGTAAATGCATTTGTTTGCCGAGAAATTCTGGGCCAGCTGCGATTGCGGCTGCGAGAGCAGAACGAAGCGCAGTATGGCGAACTAGGGAGAAAGAAGAATGTAAGAAAGAAAAAAAAAAGAAAGACTGTACACCCAGGTTGTTCGGGTTTCCAAGGAGAACGAGACTATACAAACGTCCGACACCTGGATGCAGACTGCTCGAAATCAGCAATCCGCGATTACAGTTTCGAGAAACCTCTAGTCTCGGAAGTCCCCTCTATTTTCTATTTTCTTTAAATGCGGTGTTTAGGCGCTTAAAAAGAAAAAGCATTCGTTTGCACCCGATTGAGTCGTCTGCATTCTACCTTGCGCGTTTACGACAGTGAACTGAACTGCGAACACACTTTTTTTTTTTTTTGCCTTGATGTGAATCCACCCGTGCGTTGAAGGCGAGCAGTACACTAGGCAATCCCCGGTGTCATGAGTTTTTGGCGTTCTCTTCCTTTTTTTTTTTTTTTTTTGCGGATCAAGCTGCGAACAAGCGGTTTCGCGATATGGTTGGCCGAGGTGAGCGCCCAATGCGAAGGTGCCCACGCACAGTGTTTGAGTGTCGTGGCAACGTTGCCTGGTTGTTGGAACGCCTTTTTTATATAGGTGGCTGCTTTGGATTGCTCAATTCAGTGATTGCGCGCATTTGGGAAATGAAACAGCGTGTGCTCATTTTTTTTTAAACCTCGAGGCTAACATTGCGCGAAAAACAGAAAGCGGCCGA
Organism: Dermacentor albipictus; assembly: GCF_038994185.2. Classification (NCBI taxonomy): domain Eukaryota; kingdom Metazoa; phylum Arthropoda; class Arachnida; order Ixodida; family Ixodidae; genus Dermacentor; species Dermacentor albipictus. Next base: position 134,010,745 of record NC_091825.1, on the reverse strand, counting down.
CACTGCTATACAGCAGAATAAAAAAAAAGAATAAAAAATAACGCTCAACAGGAAGCCTATCGCGAGTGGAGGCAATGACCAGGTGAGAGCTCGCGTTTTGAGTAACAGTTGCCGGAACGCGTACTAAATCCATAAACCCTTGCCTCAGATTACATTTTAGTTTGTTTAATCATATGCACAAGGATATGGCTCTTACTGTATATATAATATGAGTAGCTTGGTACTGATGCACACAAGGACATAATATAAATGAGCGTATTTAACACTGCGCGCCTTAGTTACCTGTTGCGCCATTTGCTGATCTGGAGTTTGTCAGGTGATAACGCTAAGCCAATTAAGTTTTCCCTCGTTTCACTCTCTCACGGAGGAGGACCACGTGTTTTCTACTGATGAGGCGCGGTACTCTGAACAATACGCGTAATGTTCATTGACATCGACAACAAGTGAGTTCCTATACACCAAGACTAATAAAGCTCACTTTACCAAGGCGAAGCCTACGAACTGCAGCGGAAGCTGTTGGCGGCTTCTATAAGAAGACTCACTCGCTCTAAGAAGGATCACATCTTCAAACGGAGGTTGTTACACGGCTGCCTGTGTCATCTGACATATGACATCTAGGACGACAAGCAGTAAATCACATTCGATTTGTGTAGAGGTACACTTACGCCCATTGAAGGAAAAGTGGTCGCGCGACGCCGCGTATGCGCTATATTGCTGTCCTTTTCGCAACTTCTCCAACACCACTAAGGATAAACGGATCCATATAGCGCGATACAATGAACCGTGTTATATCAACGCCTCACAATTAGCAGGCATTAGCAACATTCTGCTTTATTGCGTCATGCTACTTTAACATAAATGTCCATTGCCAATCCTGGCGTGACGAAAGTGGTGACGTCAAAAGCACCGCGGCTTACTCGGGAGCGTCGCCATTAGATTCTATGGTAGTCGGTTAAGGTATCATGACGTCACGGATCGAAATGCACCGGCCTTATGCTATCCAGGAGGCGTTGGTTGTGTATACTAGTCGTACGGGGTACATTATATCGCGATCGAGCCCGATCGGTATTGAAAGTGCCCCTTGTGACTGAGGTACTAGCTGCACAACGTTATGGCAGCTGCGATAACGCTAGATGGACGGAAAAGAACTCCAAGTGGTCAAAATTAATCCGGGGCCCTTCGCTACGGTAACTATTTGAGCCCCCTGCGCTAAATAAACCCAAATAAAAATGGAAGTGAAACCCGCACCCCCATAGATATCGCAGGCTAAAACCAATCAGAAATGAATGAATAGAGCTCAAAACCCAAAAGGAAATATTTTGTGTAAAAACCAACAGTGGAAAAAGAAAATGTATGTCCAGTAGGTGAAACGTTAAGAAAGAAGAAACACTATTATAGTCGGCAACTGCCACAATACTTAATTTGGTTAGAGTAACGCTTCCTGAACAACCGAGCCATCTTTCCGAGCGGTCTCTCAACAAGGGTTGACTAACGAGAAGAGTCACCGCTAGATCTCTCGACCGTGCTGTCTATACGTGGTACACCACACATACACGTATAAGCACGACGGAATCCGTGACACTTATATGAGATCTTGGCGGAGGTCCTAAAGCACGCCAGGGTCCGGTTGATTGGAAGCGGCCGGATCGAGCGGAACGCGAGGGCGCACCCCAAATTCCAAGTAGCCTCAGTCCGCAGAGGAAGCATACCGGCCGAGCCGCGGCTAATAAAGCACATTCCGCTAGTCTTGTTAGGCGTGGATCGACAAACGTGCGCCTAGATAGAGTCGCTTTCTCCTTGCGACGCTATGCGTTATTGAAGCTTCCGACGCGGCGGGTCGAAACGTACGGAATCGATAACGAAGTCCTCGCAGGACCCACTCCTGTATAGCTGGCTTCCCCTCATTTCATCCGTGCACCGCCGCTTTCCATTTGTCACGCTGGGTTGGTTCTCGATTCGTGCTGGAGCGAAGAAGCGCACGCCTTTGGCGCGCAATCAACTGATGATGCGAAAAACGAAAAAAAAGGGGAACTTGAAAACAAATAAATAAATAAACGGCAAAAAGACGGAAAGGGACTGTAGCTCTGTCCTTTCTCAGACAGACAGAGAGAGAGAGGGGAAAGTTTATTCAAAGTTCTAGCTGGTGGCCCAGGGAAAACGAGTGCTATCGTCGCATTCCTTGCTACGACGGGTACGGCATGTATGATCACAAGGCTTTTTTTTTTTTTTTTTGAGAAGCGCCGACTCGTGTGCAGAGAAAGACGAGTGGTTTCGCCAGGTCCTCCGGTTTCTCTCGCGCACAAAAAAACGCGAACGCCACGTCAACAATGAACCGAGAGACGACGCGAGCAGCGACAGACGATGCGGAGTTCAAAGAACGGCGCCCCACAAAAAGGGCTGAGTTAGATGAACAGAGTAGGAAATGCATCCAACGTATAACGTCCTTCGAGAATAGAAGTGTATTTAAGCGCGAGCGCAACCACATTCAGCAGAGCATCGTATTTCCCGTATACCACCCGGAGTACAACACACGTCGTGTTGCTTCCTGGGCAGAGGAGAGTTCGATTTTGATAGCAGAGAGGTTCCGATAAAAGATCGTGCTGCCGAACTTGCATTAGAGAAGCGCTCATTCTTCGACTTCCAAGAGCGCTTCTTCCAGCATTTCAAGTGAGCAGACCCGTAGGCTGTCCGCGGCAGCCTTGATAATGCGAAGACCGCAGCTCCGCTGCCAAACGAGGTCAATGCACGTACAGTCTCTCACGCAGTCCGATTGTGCCCGAAGTCTTAAGATTATCTGAATTCATAAGAACTGCTCTGCGATTTTCTAGAAACGTGTATTACTTGACGTTCGATGAGACCCGAATTCCAAGTTGTTTCTGTAACAAGTAGGAGCAGCAACAATAGTAGTAGTACCAAACGTGCTTGTTTCAAAGAGAGTGTAGCTTTCAAACTTATATGTAAGGTATCGCCAGAAGGCGGGTGGCCGGGGATGAGGCTGACAGACTTGAAAGAAAGAAATAAAGAAAGAAAGGAAAGAAAGAAAGAAAGAAAGAAAGAAAGAAAGAAAGAAAGAAAGAAAGAAAGAAAGAAAGAAAGAAAGAAAGAAAGAAAGAAAGAAACTGAATAAGATTTCTTTCCCTTTTTACTTCACCTGTCCTATGAGTTCTATCAGGGAGCCAATGACCGGCTGTAACAAGCATAGGAGAAAATCTTAGATTTGACTATCAGTTGCTTTTGCCTGTATACATTTTTAATGTTTTACGCACTTTGGTGAACGTTATGCTCTGAACAAAGCACACCTACATAGAAATACCAGCAGCAAACGTCTACTGTAACTAGGTTACTTCAGTAGCACTGTCCTCTCTCTCTCTCTCTCTCTCTCTCTCTCTCTCTCTATATATATATATATATATATATATATATATATATATATATATATATATATATATATATATATATATATATGTATATATATATATATATTCATCGCTTGTAAACGAACCTGCCACGTGCAGTGAAAAGCAGTGGCGAGCCCGCCAGGTTCGTTTTGAATGCTAATGGAGCCAGGAAGAAGCGCAGAAAGGAGGCTTCGTTACAGTACAGCTGAGACACACCACCAGCTCTAAAGCTCTAAACGAAGCCTCGCTTGGGAGCGGCAGTTTCTTCGTTTAGAAGCGAAGAAAACGTCCCTATACAAGCAGCCGCAACTGCAACACGCTCGAACAGTGGCTGCCAACTTTTCGCGGCATGCAAATGCGCGTCCGATGCCTTAAGCGATACACTGTACAGCTATTCGGGACCTCCTATGGCGTTTTCACATCACGCATCGAGCTTTTAGAGCGACGTTAGCCCTAGCTCACCGCTGTTAATACAGTGCAGGAGTTACTGGGCTGCCTCTTCTCTGAGGACGGTAACACACCGATTTGGCACGATAATGCCAGCGAAACTGCAGCCGCCCTTTGTGATAATATACGCCACTGCAACTGAGCTAACTTAGCTATGTGTATGTGACGGCATAAAGTAGTATAATTATGGCCGAGACTCAAGTGGCGGAAAGAGTTGAATGTTGATTTGTCCCTTTCCCGAAGTCTGCGCATGAATGCGCAAAGCCAGACGGAGGAACTGGTACGGTTGCTGCAGGCGTGATTAAACTGAAAAACAAAGATGAAAATACCTTTCTCTGTAAACTTCGTTCGCTCATATGCGGATCCGTGAGACCATGGCAAGCAGGCATGAATGTTGAGGAGATGGCACTTAGTACGCGAGATGGCACGCAAACCACAAAGCGGGTAAGATTCCACAGCAAGCCATTACCGCGCTCATGACCCGAGGGTTCTTAATTGTTGTATACATTTAAGGACTAAAATTGTCACATCTGATGCGAAGTTACAGTATGATCGCGAAATGTCTATCATCATCATCGTCGTCGTCGCTGCTTAGAAACTTGCGTTTCGAAGTTTCTTGCTACTGCACCGAAGTCGCGGTACGTTCTTGCAGGGACAAGATGCGCAGATGCAAATGCCCTGAGGCTGCTACTTCGTAGGGCCCTCTAGGGCCCCCGAGGCTTTCCATCTCAGCACTCCTCCGGCGGTTCAAAAAGTAAGTTAACGATGAACAACACAAACAATAGGCTTCAACTAGACGACCGCAAGGAAAAAAAAAGATGGTTCACAGCTGGGAAAAAAAGACAAAAAAAGAAAAAAAAAGCCGATGATGATACCGTGCTACAGGCACAGCGTGCACGATGCGTGTGGCGATGCGTTAGTCTGGGTTATAGTTTGAATACGAAAACAGCACGTGCTGCACCGTCACGGCACCGGGAACGAAGTAAGGAAGTACGTAGGTCGAAGCGTGCAAGAACTTGAAATGAACAAGAGCGCCAGCGTCAGCCGCGTAGCCACTGATGGACAAGATGACTCGCCATAAAAACAACTCTTTGGCGAGGACGAGTTGAGTTCTGAACGCTGGCGATTCTAGAATTATTCCACCGCGACCTGGAAGCTCAGAAACTCACAGATGGCGTGCATTCGAACGCACTCGCTAATGCGTTGTTCGGCGGGAACAGTTTTCAGCGATGTTGTTCACCGCGGTTTCCTTAATTAAAAGGAAGGTCGCGAGAGTTCCGCGAGCGGTCATGCGTGCTTCTGCACGGAGATTCTATGCGAAGTTTCTGTGCAGACCTGTTCGTCACGCGGGAATCAACAAAGGACTAAAAAAAAAAATGGCTGTGGCTTAGGTAAGGTTAAGCCCAGGATGCGAAGCATACTAGCCTTTATTTTAGTTGTTGAACCACTGTTTAGCCTGGTGAACTGCTGTTGCTTGGCTATATTTGGTTCGGCTAGACGAAGAAACAACTCATGCATTACTTCTTCGCCTTCAAGAGTGGAACGCGACAGCGTTCCCGTCGACCCGCCAAGGGGTGTAAGACAATGGGCTACAGGGCAGCGACTACGCGCCCCGCATTGGACGCGGTGAGCGTCGAGCAAAGCAGCGTTCGGCGCGGCAACGAAATGTGCGCCTGAGCAAGAGACGCACGCCTTAGAAACAGCGCGTTTCTAAGGCAACACCGCATTCACTAGAGGCGCTTTTGTACCGCTTTGAAGCGTTGTACTCGTGGCTCATAATAAAGAAAAAAAATACTCGTGGCTCAGTGGTAGCGTCTCCGTCCCACACTCCGGAGACCCTGGTTCGATTCCCACCCAGCCCGACTTGCAAGAGTTGAGCCAAAGCCACTTCTCCTCTGTCGTGACGTCACGGTGTCACGTGATTTCATGGTCACCGCCGCGCCTGAGGAGCTGGGTTGAGCCCTCGTAATATGCTTCGCATAAAAGAACTGTACACCGTATTTAAACTTTTCAGTTTACTTGTTCTGGTTCGGAGAGGAAACGCGCTAAGTTGTGCAACGTGCATAAACTTGGCATATCAAGTTGATGTGCACCCTCGCGTTGCGCTGTGTGCAGTTTGAAAAGACGAACCCTTCTTTTTTTCGAAGCGGCTATGCCTTCTATGGCGAAAGGAAAGTCTAGAAATTCTAGACAAAAGACAACGCCGGTAACACTGGCGATAGAATACGCTGGACCTCTCGTGTAGAGGCAAATAAAACGCGCGTGGCATAGCATGCTCGCTGAATATAAATGAAACGCTTTCTCCTACAGCTTAGCGGCTTGGCGGGGGAGCCTGCGTGCAGTGAACACTACCGTTATCGGTGTCGTTCCTGTGCCTCGTATACGTCCTTGTCACGTCTCATCTCAAACTTCGCTCCCACACCACACGCGTCACGAAAGAAAAAAATAAAGGAAACGCCTTTATGCTTACGAAAACGCGGTAATTGCGGTTTCCATTTGTTTTTTTCTCTAGTATTTCGCCATTCGCCGCCGTGCGCGCTTCGATCGGTTGCCTAACGGGTAGGAAGTAACTGTTTTCCAGCTCGTTGTGCAAGTCCGGCGCGTGTTACGAGGCAGTAAACGGCCCAGCAACAGGGGAAGCGGTGGTGGAATCGAAAAACATCGATAAACACCTTCAGCCACGCAACAGCTGCGGGGGAACGGCGCGAAACGGTACAATAGGAAAGTGCCTTTTCGTTCTTGACTTGGCTCTGCTCGCTTTGGCCCTGTGGGCATAGAATGGGCAGTGGAACGGGCCTCGCTTCCAACCACCCTGCCTCGTCTGCACCTTGCCTCATTAAAGGAGCGTAACCTTTTAAGATGCAGCGCAAGATGTGCTCGGGCTGTCTGCAGTGAACAGCGGAGAATGCCAGGGCCGAGTCTCTGCAGCTTTTCTTTTCTTTGAATTAGAATTAGAATTCTTTAGCGCTCTGAATGAATTCTTTGTAGAACTTATATACAGCGCTGCATATGTAACTTGCGCAAATGTTTTAAGAATATTTGTCGCGGTGCACGCGAAGGAACTCCAGCGATTGAACAATAAACAATGAATGTTAAATGAACGAACCGATACACCTATCATGAAAAACGAACTCAATGAGTCACAGACAAAAAGAAAGCTATTCAGATAGTCGGACGGACGGACGGACGGTCAACCTCACGGAGCGGAGGTCCCTGAATTAATTTCAACTACAGCTGATTTATTGTTGGTCTAGTAGTAGATGTATAGTTATTCAGTTCAAAGAACTGCGCACGTCATCGTGTGGCATGCTTGTCGACGTCGTATGCGTCGTTTTTCAAACGAGGCAGTTCGTTTACCTGGCATTCTTCTTGCCCATAAATTCAAACCGCGCGACGATGTCGCCCATATCCCACCTAACACCCCCCCCCCCTCCGTTTCTTTTTGTTTCACATTTTTGCATACCGTTCGTACCTAACGCTGGCTTCAGTAGAAGCGGAATACAACAGGCTATGAACTGCCTCGTTTGATGTCCAAGCTATAACAGAAGCAGCAATACCTCGCAGCTTTGGCGATTGCGCATTTCCCGTATCCGCTGCGCCATGACGATATCTTTGACCGCAGCGCTAAAGCTGAGCAGTGCGTTAGAAGCGAAAGCTGGTGGGCGAAAAAAAAAAAAAAAAAGATGCGAGAAGGCGCGGCTGTAATCCAATATATACGGCACTTGAAGTGCATCAGGGCGATGATGGCCGAGCGCGAAAGCGGATTACCCGATGAGAGTGGCTTCGCGTTTCTGAGGCTCTCTTGCATGCAAAGGGTTAGCGGTTCTTTGAAATATACACAGTGACCAACGTGGAGGAAAGTGCTAAGGCTCTCTCGGCTATCTGAAGGAACTACAGGCGCATATCCTTGGAAAGGCGTACCGTGAGGTGGGCATTGCTGCGAGAAACGTATATTGCAGCACGAAAAGATTATACGTCCACCCGGATGAAAAACAAGACAAAACTGCTCTCCCTTCGGAACATGTACTTAGTGATCGGCAGTATAGCCGTGCGAAGAAATCTTCGGCGCGGAGACAACGTTTCGTCACGGGGACAGGCTTTTGAACTGACGTGTGAAGTCCCCGTGTCGAAACCTTGGCTCCACGCTGAGGTGCAAGTGGATGATATTTATTGCCATGTTTCTCTTTTGCTTTTTCCTTCTTTTTTTTTCGCGATAGTCTGGTTGGGATTAAGAGGAGGGATTGGTAACGCCCGAAAGTTAACTTGAAGATAAAAAAACAAACAAAAAGAACAACGCGCCTTTAAGCTATCACTTCTTTGCGTGCGCAGAGCGGGTTTCGACCATATGTATTATGTATTCTCCATCTGTCGCAGCAGGTCCAAAATCGCTCGCAGTTAGATTCAATATTCTGTCGTGAGGCCATGCTGCGCTCGTCGGCGATGGCCTGGCTTGCGCTTTTATACACGTTTATATTCTCAAATAAGCCCAGCCTGGCAACAGGAGCGTTCACGTGCGGTAACATGTCTAAGCTGCTAGCGAAGGCAATTGCCACAGGAACTATTGCGATAGGTCATAGCGCAATAGACATCGCGTTGGCGTCGGGTGTACGACGTATGAGAAATATTCCTTTTCAAGCAGGAGAGTTTAGTCCAAGAGAGATTAGTCCTAGGTTAGTGCAAGATGTTGTACGTACCTAGTGTTTTTTTATTAGCTCATTATTGTTATTATTATCACAAATCACGTGAAAAGAAGTAGCTGTTGCCAGCATACGGCGACAAACAGTCATCTACACTAATCTATTAAAAATGAAGGAGGCAAATTTAGGAAGCATTGGAAAGGTGAGTTCAGTTACTGAACGCCCGCACATAAGAACACCGCATCACCAAAGCTTGCCGTTCTGCTGTAACGAGCCCGAGGTCAAGGTACCGACTGCCGACCGCGGAGGTTTTGAAGCACGTTAAAGGAACCCCGGTGCTCAAGATTAATGCCAGAGCCCTCCCCCTACGGAGTCTATCGCAACATCACGTGTACATCACTCGCCAGCTACAACTGTGCT